>NW_011368047.1:0-2638 GCF_000735185.1 Notothenia coriiceps | reverse complement strand
TGTGTGCGTGCGTGTGCGTGCGTGTGCGTGCGTGTGCGTGCGTGCGCGTGTGTGTTTTCCTTTGTGCCAGCATCAAATGAGTTTTTAGGTATCAGTGTGTTTTCATCAGTCGCACAATGACAGGCTCTATTAAAAACACCCTTGGACTCATTCTCGTCTCAGTGTGACAGGAGCAATTCCCGTGCAGGCAGGATGACGGGATGGAGAGCTGTCAGGAGTTAACACATATCCAATTTTAACATATTTGTATTCAACTTGATTTATTTACTACATCAGGCCAGTTTTAGCATGCTGGTTACAGGACAAACACAGCATTGTTCTGAACCTGCAGGATGAACCGGAGTGTTTTAGTTTCCCAGGAGCAGACGTTTCAGTGAGCTGATGCGGGATGGAGGAATGTTAGTGGTGCTCAGATCTTGCTGTATCAGGTCATTTGTGTGGGCTGCAATCTGTCCTATACTTAAAACTACTGCCTGAAGGAAAATCAATCTGCCTGTAAAGTCAATTCAAATTATAGCTATCCCTGCATGTAGTACGTGTGCATCATTATGTATGTGCATGCTTATTACTATGGCCATATGTTCGAGCAAATGCCTTCCCCAGCTCCTTTGAATATCATGTCGTTTGGAGACTAGATCAATGCAGACGCGTTCAGATGCATGGGAATGTTTACTCGTCGTCGTCCATCTGTGCAGTGTGCGGCGTGTTCAAAGCAACAGTTAGCGAGCTGTCAATCTCATTATCCCGCAGGTGGAATATATCACTTATGTTCATGAAATTCTTTATTTTCTCCAAGTTTTGGCTTTTCAGTAAACAAATGTAAAGAAGGTGTCTTGTTCTATATGTCACCTGAAGGCACTACAATCACCACAATTTTGAGATACACCTTGAGATTATCCATTCGTGCAACATATGCGGCTGTCAAAAACATTCAGCTGGCCTCAATCAGTCGGTCATGGCTATAACCTGCTTGGTTGGACTGGTCTATTGTCTGGATTAGAGCAGAAGCTATTAAATGTTTTAGGAATAGCATATCAACAGAATAAAAAGGATCCACGTGGATATAAAGGTATTGGTATAAAGCTACTCACTAAACTGGAGGTAGTATTTTATGCAAAAATGTAAATGTGCAATGAAGAAGACTTGGACAAGTCCAGTTTTTTGTCGTGTTAGCTCTATATTTACAATACATTGGATTTGACAGGAAACAGTAAAGATAATGTGCTGACTGTCATCTTTAATTTCAGGGTGTTTTACTCATCAGATTAATAGTTTAGGAATAGTCTTTGTTTTCACATGTTACCGCCCCAAATGAGCTTTTTTCTGATTTCTTCTGACAGTGAGAGACACCAGAAAGCCAGTGGAGAGCTCTGTGAGCTCAGCATTGGTGTGATACGCTCTACCTGGTGAGCTTCCACTGCCTTCAACAGTTATAGGAGCTAATTCTTTGAACAGTTAAAACACCAATAGTCGTCATATTATAATGTTTACACACACACACACACACACACACACACACACACACACACACACACACACACACACACACACACACACACACACACACACGGCAATCGTTGGCTCAAGTTAGTCAAGAAAGTTCTCGTGTTTGATCATAGAACTGATGGTGTTGCATGTTAAGCCTGTCACGTTTCTGGTTGTGTTAAAACAAAATAATTCCATAGTAAGGCACATACAAAAGCACATCCAGTGTATACCTCCAGAAGATCTGATGGAGCCTGCTACATTTGGAGATAAAATCAGCAATAAACCATAATTACATTGCATTTAGCTGACGCTTTTATCCAAAGCGACTTACAATAAGTACATTCGACCAGGAAGATACAACCTTGAAGAAAACAGAATCATATAAGTACATCAGGTTTCATAGAGCCAAACATTTCAAGTGCTACTCAACTGGCTTTAGATGAGCTTTGTTAGTAATTTTATCGCTCGAAGTGGAGTCGAACGAGATGAGTTTTCAGTCTGCGCCGGAAGATGTGCAAGCTATCTGCTGTCCTGATTTCTATGGGGAGCTCATTCCACCATTTTGGAGCCAGGATAGAAAACCCACGTGTTTTTGCTGATGGGAACTTAGGTCCACCTCGCAGTGCAGGTGCAGCGAGTCGTTTGGCTGATGCAGAGCGAAGTGCACGTGCTGGGGTGTACAGTTTAACCATGTCCTGGATGTAGGAAGGGCCAGATCCACTTGCAGCATGGTATGCAAGTACCAATGTTTTGAAGTGGATTCTAGCAATTACTGGAAGCCAGTGAAGGGAGCGGAGGAGCGGAGTGATGTGCGAAAATGTTGGAAGGTTGAAGACCAGACGAGCCGCTGCATTCTGGTTGAGCTGCAAAGGTCGGATGGCACATGCAGGTAGACCAGCCAGGAGGGAGTTGCAGTATTCTAGGCGTGAGATGACGAGAGCCTGGACCAGAACCTGCGTTGCTTTCTGGGACAGTTGGGGACGTATCCTCCTGATGTTGAAATGTGTGTATCTGCAGCAGCGGGTTGTAGCAGCGATGTTTGCAGTGAAGGACAGTTTGTTATCTAGGATCACACCCAGATTCCTTGCAGTCTGAGTCAGGGAAACAACAGAGGGGCCGATGTTGATTGTTAGGTCAAGAGTGGGACAAT
>NW_011368046.1:0-2282 GCF_000735185.1 Notothenia coriiceps | reverse complement strand
GAGAGAGAGAGAGAGAGAGAGAGAGAGAGAGAGAGAGAGAGAGAGAGTGGATGTGTGTGTGTGTGTGTGTGTGTGTGTGTGTGTGTGTGTGTGTGTGTGTGTGTGTGTGTGTGTGTGTGTGTGTGTGTGTGTGTGTGTGTGTGTATGTGTGTGTGTGTGTGTTGAGAATACTAACAAATCCTTAAATTACAGTATCCACATTTTTTATCTTATGCTCTTCTTATTGCATGTAACAAAATGATTTATATCAACACATATTAGTGAACCTGTGTGTGTGTGTGTGTGTCAGGTCACAGCATTGACAGATGGAGCAATAACAATCATATTTCCCATTCCAGTTGGACAGACAGATATCCCCAGACACAATGACAAACGGTGTGTGTTGTGTGAACTCCGTGCATCATATGCAGTGCACATGGGAATTTGTTGGTGTGAAAGTGAGATATAGATGTAAATCCCGCTGTGAAAGACTTAGATTGTGTTTGTGTGTGTTGCTTTAATATAAAAAACATGAAAATAAACGTGTGCGCAACTGTTATTTAGGTCAAGTGACGCTCTGTAGACTTATTTTTTGTGTGTGTGTTTTTGATTATCACCTGAGATCTTACGCAGACCTGTGTGTGTCTGTTTGTGAGTGTGTTAAAATGAGAATCACCATACATTCCTATCTATTCTGACAGTGAGGGATTTTGCGTGTTTGGGGCTATAACGGCCCATAGAGAGGGAGAGACAGAATGTGTGTGTGAGTGTGTGTGTGTGTAGATAGAGTATGGATACTTACTGCTGCTGGGTATGAGATCTCTGTCTGGTAAAAACAGCTTGTATCCATAATGTTTCTCTAAAACGTCCGGCAAGATTTCCAAAGCAAAGGTTTCTTCGTCGCTGCATTCTCTGCTGAGGAGGACAAAAGACAAAAACTTTAATAAGTGAAGTGTAAACTGCAAGATCAACCATTTTTGGAGCTGAGGTAACATTAACATGCTCATTTTCAGGTTCTGGTCTGACCTCATGGCAATAATTCAGAAGCCATTAAAACTAAGCTGAAAGGTACAAACCCTCTGATTTCGCCTAGCAGTTTGTCATGCATTTCTTCATCATTACACCGTACATGTATTTATCTTATATCTGTCCAAAATAAAATGAATTAATAGTATGTTGTGATTTAACATGATTATTTACAGATTATTATTGCGATTAACATGATTACATTTTTTACTCAATTGACACCAACAATAAATGTCACTGAGGTTATACAATTATATAAAGGTGTGGCTTGGAAATATTTGTTTACGTAATGGTGACCAAACCATTTGAGACCCACTGAGAAAACTTAGACCAGCGTTTCTCAAAGTGTGGGGCGCGCCCCACTGGTGGGGCGCAGAGATGTGATAGGTGGGTTGCGAATGGACGCGATGAACGGGAGTTTTTGAATTTTTTGAATTTTTTTAACATTTATCTATTTAATATAGCCTAGGTGTAAAAAATAAAGTAAGAAATCATTCCAATGTGTGCTATAGGACAGTAAAAAAAAATTCAAAAGTTTAAAAGGGGAGTGATTAGTAAAATATGCTTAAATAAAAAGAAAGAATTCTAACTAGGTAACATAAGATAAGAATAAACAAGTTTAAATGATTTGTTATTGGTTTTGATCATATTCTAAAGATGTTTGGATTATTGAAAAGTATACAGCTCCCTTTCAGTGTGTTGAGAGCTGTATCCATAAATTCATTTTTTGCTCAAAGTGCACCAGATTGAGGCATTTCACTTCAACATTAAAAAAAAATCTTCCGGGGGGTACATGCCCCCGGACCCCCCTAGAGGAGGTGAGGTTCACCCCCAAATAAAGCAGGTTAAAATAATTAAATTGCATACATTTTAGTAAACATTGAAAACGGGTCCCACAGACCCAAACAGCACACAAATGTTAAAAGTAAGGATATGATAATGCTCAAATGTGCTAAATATATACAGTGCAAAAAAACTAAAAAGAGGAGTAAAAGTAGCTCAAGACTTGTTTTATTTTTTGAAATTAGCTCTCATCCTAAAAAAGGTTGGAGACCCCTGTTATAGAACGATACATTCAACAATTTTAAGCTTGGCCTACCATTTTATTGGAGCGATGAGGAACAGGTGGGGCTTGAAAAGGCCCACCTGTTCAAATTGGGGAATGACAGAAAAATGTTGCTTTTTTGGTTTCCCTTTCCTTCCCTAATCCTTTGGAACATTAAAGCATGTATACATGTCACAGTAAAGGCAGAAAATACAAATACATGTATAAACCT
>NW_011368045.1:0-1858 GCF_000735185.1 Notothenia coriiceps | reverse complement strand
CCACGGCCCTTACCTGCAACAAGAGCAAAAAGAAAGGGGGGGTTGGATGATACATCTGCACAGGGCTCGAGTTTTTAAAGTCTAATCTTTAAATACTCAAATATGAGATTTGTTATATGAATTTAGGTAATACGGAAAATAAAACCATTGTGAATCATTTCAACAGTTTGTGCCTTGCAGACACATAGCACACAGACTATACTTCAATTGTTTCAAGATGAAAAAGGAAACACGAAAACTGCCTCTAGGCCTATCAGAGTTTCTTAAATGAAATATAACACTTGTTACAGTGAAAGGATTATCAAGACGTTCAGAGCACACATGACTTTGGTTCCTTATTGAATCAAACTTTTGTCAGTACTAATTTAGGCGATTTTTTTTATTGCACAGCTTTTCTCTGCCTTGGACAAGATTTCCCTGTGCTGCATTGTCACATGTAGTAGAAGCCCTCACACAGCTGAAGCCAACAGCAATGCACACATTAAAAATATATATACAAAAAGTATCTAATCTAAATTATATGTAATGTATACAAACCCCACATCCAATCAGAATCACGAGTTATGTGTCCATGGTATAAAAGCAGCATCTATTTGCTCTGTGTATATACAATACAACTGAATCATTTGTTTGGATTTATTTGACCATGAACACATTGAGTGTCTGACGCCAGTTTGTTCTGGCTCATCAGCAAAAAGTCATTTCATTCTCCCAAAACACACTTTGGTCTTTCTATAACAAAATGGAAATGTGGTTGCATATAATAAGTTACATACATAAATTGTACTAGACTGAGATGTAACATTCCCTGCTGTATGTCTGTGCTTAATCTAAAGGCTGTTTTGTGTTGACTAACAGACGATATTGTGATGTCACTGTACCCTTGTCTGGCCTCCACTTCAGCGCTGCAGTCATGGAGGTGTTGGGGGCAGCTGTTTGTAGAAGCCTCTCCGTCTCCCTCTCACTCCGCTGCTCCTGCTCCTGCAGAGAGGAGGACAGAGCCAGGGCCACCATGGTGTCTTCATCCAGAGAAGCCGTCTTCTTCCTGGACTTCTTTCTCGGTCGGAGGCTCGGAATGGAGGGGCCTTTTCTTTTATTGCCACCAGTCCCTGTTCTGAAGAGAGAAAAACAAATAGACAAAGGTTAAAGAGAGGTTTGATTACGCTTTGTTGGTACTACTGACGATTGAAGGCAAGCTATTATTGGAAAAATCTATCAGAGATGTGTGTATCATCTTCAAAAGGCACATTTTGAATGTCTCGAAAACGCTTTTGGAGGAAGTGCTTTAATTGTTGGAACCAACGGAGAGCACAGAGGTATGCCATATTACATTCTTGGTTCAAGGATTAAGGATAATTCATTGTCACAAATGCAGTTGGAGCTCTTTTACTAAACAAGAAAACTTTACAAAACAAAACCAAACAATGACAGAAGTTGTGTTTTTGTACTGGCTTTAGAAGGTTTGTTGTAGCTAGACTGAAGCAGCTGTTGTGGCAATTATGGTATTAAAGCTTAATAAAGTGTAATCCGAGTGTAATTTAACTTTATCTAAGTGATATACTTTCAAGTGTTTTAAATCCTTATGTCTGAGAAGAACATTTGTAGGGTGTGAGTTTTGCTTATTGCGAGCAAATGTTGCTGCGTTGCCATGTAAATTATCTTTAATGTTTCCCTTCAAGAGAGTCTGTCATACACAGAGCAGGACACACTCAGAAGGAGTCGTCATGCTTGCAAGCATTAAAGGTCACCTATTATGCAAATTCCACTTTTTCATGTCTTTTCTACATCAACATGTGTCCCCTCTGTGTTAAGAGATTCTGAAAGTTTAAGGAAAAAAGATTCGCTCACTTTTTGTCCT
>NW_011368044.1:0-4240 GCF_000735185.1 Notothenia coriiceps | reverse complement strand
CCTCACGGCTCACAGTCCAAGCCCCTACTGACTGAGCCACTGCCGGCATAAAAACATAAACCACTGATATTGATGAAATCTGGAACCCACTTATTGATCAATTTCATTCATGATCATCATTCCGATATCAGCCACCACTACACTTTAAGGTCTTTACGGACATGCTGCTATTTACATGCCCCCCCCCCAGGATGCGTGACTGTTATATTGTTACTCATCAGTTTAACTATAATTTTGTCATTTATTACTCTTTTTGTCTAACCCCTCAACACACACACACACACACACACACACACACACACACACACACACACACACACACACACACACACACACACACACACACACACACACACACACACACACACACACACACACACACTTTTTGTTTTCTTTTTTGTCTCTATGTATATTTTGTAATTTGTCTTTACTTGTAAATGCACCTTACTGTTTTCTGTGTATCTGTGACACTGTACTTTTAAAATACTCTTGCAACTCCTATATCACTAAATTAAAAATTAAAAATAAAACTGCAAATATCATTTTGTGGCAACACATGTTCAGCACTAGCTCTTAGAGGATGGATGAGCAGAACACATCCAATGGGCAAACAATCACATGACACTATTAATCAACAGAAGGCCATTGAAGGTCTGCAATCATTGAGACAAATTCAGTTAGCCACCCTTCCCACACAAGCATTTGTGAAAACGTTATGTTGAGGAAGTATCCTGATTTAATAAGTACCACTTCACTAAAGCAGGAGCAGCAGTACGTTGGTTTAATGAATGATGTTGCGCTGGCAATTAACTGAAAGCTATCTTCATCAATCGTGGCTCAAAATGGAATATTGGACTTTAGACATAAATGTCAAAAACGATCCAAAGATAGTGCTAACACTCTCCAGCTCGCTCCATAATGCAGTGGGAAACGCTCATAGCAGGAGGCGAGGTGAATGACAGGGAACGCCAGCTGATATTAACCCTCAAAGAGAAAGCAGCTAGCCCTGCCACCATGGAGAAGCATCCCAGAGAGGGAGCATTGGGAGGGGGGGGGTGCTGTCTGGACTGCTTGATTGGCAGCTGGAGCAGTGGGGGGGTTAGAGGTCATGTTGTGTCTCTGCCCTTCACAGTGCAGGCAGGAGAGCTGCCACAGGGCTGGCAGCCACAGGTGGGCTTTGTGGTCTGTCATCATGGGTCCTGTAGCACCAAGGTGCCTCCCAGCCCTTTGTCAGATCAACAAGTAGGCTTGTCTGTCCATGTCGGTGTCCAAATACCTCCATATGTATTTGTGCATGCGTGCATTTTCACAGCTATGCTCCAATAATACAAGGAAAAGCTTGTTTTGTGTGGATGCTCTATGGGATAATAATGCATCTGGGGTGGCAAGTTATGACAGCAAATCTGCATTCACAAATATGCAGAAAGGAAATAATATGAAAAGCATATGTGCACATATACGGTTTCCTGCAACATGCCACTTGGCTATCTTGCTTTCTCATCCTTGGTTTGGGAGAGCAGTTCTTTACTGTTGGCATCAGACCAACTATCAGCTACTCAAACAGTCCCTTTGTCGAACCAAAGTTAAACCTAACCTCAATAATGTTCAGAGCGGTCAAAGTGCATCTGATAACATGTATCATTCATCATGACTTTTGAACATTGGTTGTCCCATAAAAGAGTCCTATAATCTTGTACTTGCCTGCTCTGACAATCTGATGAGACACAGAGAAAATGTTACAGAAACACTACCATGTCCAAACTAGGTAGACTGCAATTTAACATGGTGGCATGTTTATTGGATGGAAGAAGTTTCATTACATTGTTTGAATTGTTTACGGCAGCATTGAGGAGTTGGATTAGACCGTGGCTGAAAGGGCTGAATTAGACTGACATTAGCTATTAAGACCTTAAACATTAAACGATGGCTCGCAGGAGGACCAGGATAGATTTCCTGAGAACTGGGGTTTCCATGAGGATTATGGGTGTTTGTATGCATGTGTGTGCATGGTGTGTGTTTGCATGTGTTCATTGTTTCAAAGTGAATATGATATGATGTGTACTGCAAAGGGTACTACATTATTGACACATCAGACACAACGTGAACAACAATCAAGTGCTGCAAACTTTTAATCTTCAGATCTCAGTTTGAATAAAGTCCTTCTCTGGGATGTTTCACAGCATTTAAGGATTTGTTCCTGATTCATTTGTTTGTAGTATTAAAAGGAAGTCTGCACATTAGTAAGCCTGCAAGCTATGTGCTTTGGCCAAAAACGAAGAGATTAGCAATTAAGTATTGTGCCCGAAGCCGATTTATCCAAAGGGCAAAAGCTATAGCCGGCTTATTTCTCTAAACAGAATATAACCATCGAGACATATTTCTCAAAACTTACCATGAAGCGAGTTATGTGTTAATCAGTCAGAGGTAGAGTTGGTGTTTGTAGACGACTGTCAAGGTGAGCTCAAACCCAAGCACAGCTGAAAGTGGGTGGTGTGGGCGGATGTTTCTGAAGCAGAAGAATCTAATTTTTTTTCACCCACCTCACATCAAAGTATGTGGGTGTTCAGTCTAAACACTTCAAGGGATGGTTACATCAGATTCTGAGTGTATTGCTGAATTAACTGCCTCCGATGCCAGGGTTTGTCTGACTTTGTACGAACAAATCTAAGCCATGCTACTTTAAAATGATAATGTGGGTATGTTAACTCGCTCCATTTAAGAGTCCAAATAAATATGTTTAGAACTAGCAGTAATGTAGGGATTGTTGGTTCAAAAATCATCAATTTACATTAGGCTACCTACATTTGAAGTCAATATACTGTAACTCTGCCCTTACTTGACTTAATAATAATAATAATAATAATTATAATAGATGACATTTGTATAGTGCCTTTCAAGGGACCCAAGGCCACTTTACATGGTGAAAAAACAAACAAACAAACAAACAAACGGGGCAAATAATAAAGTAAAAAATTAATTAAATAGCAATCTTCTACAATGATGTTAAATTATGTGCACAGCTGACACTGCACAACTACTGGTGTAACTTGTTTGAATTAAAGCAGCTAAATAATTTGTTTATTTGCTTACTGACAGAATTTACAGGAGAAATGTTGGAGTATATTGTTGCCTGATTTACCTCTAATTATAAGGGTAATAATTCTGTTTAACTTTGAAATGTTTGACAGGAAGTGCTTTTATTTTGACGTCTACTGCTCTGTGTTTTTCCGGTGTGTTGATATTGAAATGTATACGAGATGTGTAGTGCATGTTTCCACTACAACTACTGTTCTTAATATATAGTAAAATATTCAGTTTGGACTAGACCCGCTTTGTTCATTATTTTAAGCTTCAAACACACAGTTCTACGACGGGATGAAGTTATCTCCTGGTTATCTGTCCGGTCCATTTGAGCAGCAACGCTAAATCACTCTCCAGCCGGAACAAAATATACGATCCCCGTTGGACTATTTGTGTTCACAGACCGGAAATCTATCATATAGTGTATTCATTTTTTTTTTAAGGAGGGAGAAATGCATACTAAAGCTTTAAAGAAGACTTTGCAGAGGAGGGAAAATAGGAGAGGCCCAACAGGGGAAACTTTGAGGGATGAGGAAAACATTTGAAACAGTGGATCTCTTCTTGTCATTTTCTTGCTACCACCTCCACAAGGTCCAGGGGTGAATGTCAAACAAGCCAGACCTTCAAGCCCACTCTGGTCTAAAACAGGTGGATCAACACATCGTCAAGTGTTTCCTCCTGGGCGCTTCCAAACACCAAAGCTTTTGTGCTCTCAATAAATGGTAGGAAAATAGGAAATGTGGTCTATCATCACGGCAGAAAAGAGGGGCTATGGGAGTAGGAAGGGTACCGTATGGGTGGCAGCTGTAAGATCACTGGTTTAGAAAACTGTTCTGCAACTGGAAGGTCATCTTCTAGAGTAGCGCTTCCCAACATATGGGCTGCGGCCCCCTAGTGGTCCGCTAAGGCATTGCAAGTGGGCCACCAAATAACTTGCAAAACATTATGATTTGTGTGGAAACATTTCATTATTAAGATTTTTTTTTATTTGAACCTCTTTTTCTTTCTTGATCCTCCTTAGCAACGGTCATTGCAGTCCTTGACAGCGGTCTGTACTACTGGATTAACAATGTGTCACATGTTCTAAATTGACCAATCGGAATCGAGTGTTCAACTAAACCGTGTAATAAGTAAGGGATAATGTGCAGCGAGGCGGTCA
>NW_011368043.1:0-1498 GCF_000735185.1 Notothenia coriiceps | reverse complement strand
CAAGTCAGCGTTGTACTGACATCTACTGGTCAGATGTAACACGAAACTGTTCTAAAAACCACCACGTCTGTCAACCATGAATGGATTACTGAACTGGCGTTTACCTACAAAAGGTCACTCGAATAGACATGTAGCAACCAGAAAGAGACTCAAAAGGACTACAAAGAGATGAAGAAAACGACCGCAAACTGACTAAAAAAGGCGAAGTAAACAAAAAAAAGAACACAAAATCTCATACAGTAGATATGTGATGCAACAATACAACAACAAAAATAGGCTATTAAAACTGAGTGTCTTGTCTCTTCTGTCAGAGAAATAATGGGGCCTTTAGCATGTCTGTGCCCAGGGGCCCATTGTCCATTGACCTTGCCATAGTGGCAGCACATTTAATATTTCATTCAAATGTCATTACGTCCAAGTAAGTAATCTCCATCGAGTGCAATGCCTTTTATGTCTTGGGCTCTGCACAGAATTTCATAGTGGATTTCTTTTAAAAATAAATCACATCCTCAGAACCCCAGAATGTTGCAACCTCAGCACAAGTCTTAATGCTTGCCACTAACAAAAAGGGCAATGCTACAATGGAGGAAAGTAAACACAAGTACAAAGAAAAGAGGGGAAAGAAAGGCCATTTCTGCAACATTACAGGAAAGGGGGGCTATTCAATTGACTGTTTGGTTTCCTGGGTAGAATTGTTACTCGGGAGGTATCAGGTAACAGCTAGACCACAATCAGCTTAAGAATTGTACTTAAGCAATAATCGCAACCACAGCTGGAAAACCCATTAAAAGAGCATTGGAACGAGACATAAAAGCTGCCTCACAGGTGATCTTGGGAGGGAATTCAAACCGAAATAAAGCAAACACAGGATTCAAAGACCACAATAAGGACTCTTCAGAAGGACACAGCAAGGATACCATTATACCTTGGTATTCTAAAAATGGAAAATCTGATTAGATTGAGCCAATAATGTCGTGCCGTCCACCTGAGCACCGCTACATTTCCGCCTCACTGATGAATAAAACATGTTTTCTGCCTCCGGTATATTATAAAGACCTGAATGTAGTTTCGTTTAAATACCAAATAACCTATTACTGGGCCACATTTACTGATATGTGAAAGCTTGCCAACCTGGGAATGGAAAATAAGATAACGCAATGACACCATGTCCAGTTCATGGTCTTATATAATGATGATAAATGATATCCAATAATAATTGAACAAGCTACAATAAATGATTCAGGTAATAATTACCTAAATGGAATCGGGCCAGAAATGATAAACAGATTGTTGTAAAGCTAGCCATTTTCATGTTTAGTTAAGTGTGTTTGCATGCTAGTTTAGCTAATTAGCACTAAACTTAAAACGGCTACTAAAAATTGCAGTAAATGAACATTGTTTGGCTTTATATATGTGTGAGTGTGTTTGTTACGTACGTTATGTAAAGTCCCTGTTTACCCACACATAAACTGGACAGCCTTTTATTGATAGTGTATCA
>NW_011368042.1:0-2071 GCF_000735185.1 Notothenia coriiceps | reverse complement strand
TTGGCAGTTATAACTGAATGTAATGTTTTCTACTTTTTTACATCTGGGAAGGCATTTGCCTTCATCAGATGGAAAGTGTCTTGACCAACAACTTAAGTATTTCTTATAGCTATGCAGGGTATGCAAGCGAGCAAACACAAACAAGGAACAAGTGAAATTAAGAATAACATTGAAATTGTAGAATATAATATTGTGGTGGTTCATCTTATAATTCAGTCTATAGAATGCACCAGACAGCATCTAAGACCTGCAAAAATCTAACTTTTCTAGGGGGAGGCCCCCCAAACCCTTCGTGGGTCATTTCGTCTGCGCGCATTTTTCAGGGCAATCTCTATTGGGCTTAGGGCCATCTGCAACCGCAAGGTTTTTACTGATTCATTCAACTGCAATTATGTAAACCAGTACCTAATCTTCCCATTGTGTCTGCTTCAATGGGCCGTTTGCTTTGAGAAACAACAAAAAAACGATTTAGGATAGAAAGCTCAGATTGCCAAATAGGTGAGTCCTCAATTAAGGAGAAAAGGCTATACATTAAGTTCACATTCACACCAGCCTTGTTAAGTACAGTTGAATGGAGTGTTTAACCCCTTGGTGTGGTTCGTTTGATTTGGTGTGAACGCAGTCTGAGACCTCTGAAGTGAACTAAACAACCGGACTCCGCCGCTGCGTCTGTAAAGCCGCTGTGTCCTTGGGTAAGACACTTCACCTGAATTTGCTCCTGTGGGTATTGTCCACAGTACATGACCGTTACGTGTGTAATGTGTATCTGTAAAGCGCTTTGAGCTCTGGAAAAGCGCTATAATAAATATAAGGAATTATTATTATTAATATTAAGTGAACTAAACAACCGGACTCTGGTCTGCCTAAAAGAGGTGGTCTCGGACCGCTTGCTAGTGAACTCTGGGGTGGTTCATCGGTGATGTGAACGCAGTCCACACCAAAACACAGAAAGCATAGTATTTACGCATAATTTCCTTGAATTTCTATCTAGGCTGTGTGTAACGTACAGTAGCCTATAGGGTCATGCCTTAATTCATTCTGAAATCATTCATTCATTCGCAGAGATATAAACAACTATCAACATAAACTAAGCTATATTTGCTTTTGTGACTGCTTACCTCACTGGTCCCCTGTGTACAGCAAAAAGGCCGTGGTACAATCTCATCAGAACCACATGTTGACGGTTAAACATCCCACAGATAGCCCACAATTTAACTTTATATTTTACTCTTGGCGCTCTAGCAGCTTTGTTTTCTTCCAAGAAAGCCAACGGTTATCAGTGAAGATTTTGGTGTAATACCAAGACACTATGACTATTAATGCTGTGAGTAAGATGTGTATGGTGTCATTTAAAAGGTAGTCTGGAAAATTACTAAATGAGCATTAATACCTGCTTGCATCTGGTGCGAAACAGTGACAGTGATGTGACTCACAGCAGTTATCAGTCATGCTGCCTGAAGAGTTTTTAAGGGGCGTAGCCTATAGAAGGGGGCAGAACTTCATTATACCAGTAGTTAAAAATGTGGGTTACTTTTTTTTTATAAGAAAAATTGGATTGAATTATTTAATACGAAATTACTAATTGGATTGAAATATGAGACAAAATTATCAAAAAAAAATCACAACACTCAATCTTTTCTCTCTTCTTCCCTGTCATACTTTGACTAGTAAAAGGCCATGGTAGTAGTATTATTCATCCCGCTTCCATCACATTAGTATGCATAGAAAGTGACGGGTGCTGTGACAGGGCACACCTCTCCCTACTTATGCTAATGAGCTAAGTCCCGCCTCCCCTTTGTTCGAGGTGTGAGATCTCAAGTAGGTGTGATATCCCAAGTAGGTGTGAGATCCGTCGATAGGAGGGGGGTGATGTGTATTCACAGGTGTGAAAAGCCCCCACTGTTGCGCCTTATGGTGTATAATAAAAAATGTTTCAATCACATTAGTATGCATAAAAAGTGACGTGTGTGTGTGTGTGTGTGTGTGTGTGTGTGTGTGTGTGTGTGTGTGTGTGTGTGTGTGTGTGTGTGTGTGTGTGTGTGTGTGTGTGTGTGTGTGTGTGTGTGTGTGT
>NW_011368041.1:0-4308 GCF_000735185.1 Notothenia coriiceps | reverse complement strand
TGTGTGTGTGTCGTGTGTGTGTGTGTGTGTGTGTGTGTGTGTGTGCGTGCGTGCGTGCGTGCGTGCGTGCGTGCGTGCGTGCGTGCGTGCGTGCGTGCGTGCGTGCGTGCGTGCGTGTGTGTGTGTGTGTGTGTGTGTGTGTGTATGTGTGTGTTGTGGAGTCACAGCAGCACGGTCTAATAACATAAGACTCGCTTAGCCTCCATTCGACTTTATTGGACAATCCCCTCAGTGATTAGTGGAACAAATGTCTGCTCGTCGCATTACAGCTGTTGTTTTTGCGGCCATTTGTAAAGCTTTCATGTCCTGCTTGCTTTTTTTATTAGGAGATCATCACATCACACCATGTTTGTTTGCCTTAAATCACTGTTATCCCGAAACATCTGTCTAAAGAAAAATGTAATTTCCTTAACTGTTTTTTTCCCACATTTATATGGAAATTTCGTTCATTTAGATCGTTCCATTAAGCGGAAATTATACTGCCCTGTTTTTTTTATACTTTGTTTTAGATGAAATCACTCCGATCCCCATCTGTCTGTGAATCAAGTCGTGAAAGTGTATCTCTGCCTGTCATTTTGGAAATAGCTCAAACCAATTTTAGTCACAAAGAGATGGATGATTCAGTCCAAATGATATTTTTCACACTGACAAAGTGCCTGCGTTCCAATGTTACTCATTCACAGTTTCCATGAAAAATTAATCCTTGGTTTTTCTAATTAAAGACACACCCTTTCAATGTAAAAGGTGGGAAAACCCTTCATACTGTAGCAGCCAACACACACACACACACACACACACACACACACACACACACACACACACACACGCACGCACGCACGCACACACACACACACACACACACGCGAGCGTGCTCGCACACACACACACACACACACACACACACACACACACACACACACACACACACACACACACACACATACACGCACACACATATGTAGAGGATCGGTCTGTCGTGGCCCTCACACCTTGACAGCTTTCAGAGATTTTGACATGTGAGGTTGCAGCATAAAGGGATTACACTGATCTGTGATGAAAAGGCATGTTCCAGGCAGAGTTCTCCATGTGTGTATGTAACACACAATAAACAAGGTGGGTTATACAAGCTCATGGGTAGATCAATTGGTCTCAATAAAACAACAACAAATCTGATTCATCATAGCTATTCAACTTAGACTAAGACAACACTAAGACATACTTGTATATATTACATGTTTCCCTCTGGTGTTTTTTTGGTATGTTATTACATCATATACAAAGGCCGGACATACACAAATGCACCAACAGGAACTCTACACATTAGTGGAGCGGTGTCAGAGTAATGAGGGGCCTTTCTCAAGGACACCTCTGCAGTTTCTGGTTGGCAAACAGGCACCTCTTTATCTACTAGTTCGCACTCTGTTTTTGAGGTCCCACCAGGACTTGAACCGGTGACCCTTCGGTTCTCCAGCCAGGTCCCTACAGACAGAGCTACTGCCGCCGGAAGGTAGTTCTCCGATCGGGAATTGAACCAAGGCCGCAGCAGCAGGAGCGGAGAATCCAACCACTACAACGGAAGATAATTTGAGTTTTGCATACCAGTGTACGTATTTCTGAAGATAAATGGTATTTGATTGGTGATGCTCACAGCATTGCAAAATGACAGTTTCCGCATCTCCAAGAAACAATGTCTTCGCTACTCTGTTAAACAGCATGCAAACTGTATGTGTTGTTGTGTGAGACCCAGAAAGGCAATAGATTTGTTAGAATGAAAGATTGTTTGTTGGGAGGTAAAAGGTAATGGATATGAGCCAAGAGTTAGCTGAGCAGAGGGGTGGCCTCAGGGTTTGGGGAACTGGGATAATGGCTGGTTGGGAAGCAGGGGGGAAGGAAAAGAAGAGTGTCCAGAGGGAAAGGAGGGTTATTCTGAGTCGAGCCGGCCCAAAAGGGAAACTCAAGTGAAGCTGAGCTAAGTCGGAATCAAGGCCAGGGACACAAGGCCAAAATGATAAGGACTGGAGACCAGAGCAGAGTAAACTGCAGAAACGGGAGAAACAGGATTTGCCTGGGGTAAACAGGAAATAAGCTAAAAGTTCAACACGAAAATGCAGAATTACTGAGCTGCAATCTCGCAATATGGATGTGTCAGAGCTGTGTCTTTGACGTAGTCTTGATATCTGGATGGAATGCTTCTGTGGCTTCTGATACTGGTTCTTTAAACACAACACAAACAGCTACACAGTTATATATAAAGATCCTTTCAGATAACCTGTGTTACTTCGGGGTGGACAGATGGGTTTCAGGTGGTTACATATGAAGGGAAGTTGCCACATTACATCAGAAAAGAAGAAGAAGGCAGTACGGAGCATCAAAGGAAGGTTACAGGATGTCTATACGGTGACAGGGGTAAACGTGCTACAACGGCCCAAAACACTTACATTAGAGTTCAGAGTTGGCCAACAATCACTGTCACTGGAAACTTCAAATGTTAGTTTTATTTGCTTACTTCAACAATGTGATCCGGTTTCCTTCGATATTTTTGTAGCTAACCTAGTCATTTCAAATACTGACAAGAGACTTACAATTATGAAACAGTGAGTGACAGTTGGTCAACTTTATAATTCCCCGAACGTCAACAAGCGCTGCGGTCCATGCTGTGTGCATCACTCATTCTTAATTATTCCCCGTTTCCGTTGTGTTATGAGCTTCTTTCAGCGTTTTTTTATGCAGCGCTTTTACTAAATGCTTTTCACAAAACACTACAGCATTTCACTCACAAAACACTACAGCATTTCCTAAAACCCTACAGCATTTCACTCACAAAACACTACAGCATTTCACAAAACACTACAGCATTTCACTCACAAAACACTACAGCATTTCAAAAATTATGGAAGGGGTATTCCTTTAGGGAAAACACTTCTTGTTTGTGATTGGACAGAGAAGCACTGCTGTGCCTTGCTCTACCAGTCTACACTCCATATCTTTTGGTCCGATCGGTATGTGAACCGGCGACCCTTGGGTTCCAAGGCCAAGTCCCTGACTGAGCCACTGCCGCCTTTGTACGCATTGTGTTGTCAAGTTGGTGAAGATGTTTCTTTGTTTGCATGTGTTTTGGCATATCTGTGTTTTTGTATTTGCAACGTTTCTCCTAATGTAAGTTTTTTTGGCCTTTGTAGAAGGTTTTCCCCTGTTGGCCACCGTAGCAGTGTGTACAAAAAGTTGGTCAAGTACTAATATAAAAATATATTACTCACCTTTAATGATCAAAATAACTAACACCTGCACAGGTTAAAACATAACAAAACATCATACATAACATCTGTCTCTGGCACACCTGTCTTCACTCGACAATCACACACACTAACACAGAGAGAGACAGGAAGCAGAGGGCTTGACAGAGAGCTGTGTTCTATGGATTTATCCGCCAGCACTAGGGAGGGATGTTGTCTTCTTTAAAGCTGCATTAATCAATATAACTCACAGAATCAGAATGGGGAAATAGTCAGAGGGGAATTATACTATTACATTCAAATCAGTCTCATTATTTGTTGACTATAAATATATATTTTCAGTTATTTTATTGTTTTTTGGTTGATTAACCAGTTATTGTTTTTTATCTGGTAATTTATTATTTTGTTGTTGTTGTTTTTTCTCAAATTGTAGCTTACTAACACTTACGTTCAAGGGAGGTTTGTTGTATACCCTGAGTTCTTGTGTCACATTTCTTATTTCTTTATTATCTGGATTCAATGTGTACAAATAAAGAAAAAAAAAGAAAATGGACGACTTGACTATCTGTACTGTGAATGGGGTTGCTCCGGTTGCTCTTTGCAACAAAGCAGTTGCATCTGACCCGCCCACAGTTGCCTATAGAGTGGCGAAGTCACGCCCATCTACTTCCGGTCCATGGGACCTTATTTCGGAAAAACAATGGAGTCAATGGAGAGAGAAAACTTATCTTTCGATCCCGTTTGAATTGTGCCATGAATTAGAAAAAGAAATGCTAACGCTAGCATCGGCGATCGCCAATCTTTTCTACTTCATGCTATCTGCACAAATGGTTGACATTAAACATTAAAAAGACCAGGCAGTTCAGAGAGAATCAAAGGAAGGCAGGCAAGCAGCTTTGCATGACATTCTTCTGGACGTATTGCTTGTGGTGATAGTGAGGGTAGTCAATCGTTTTGTTGACAAGACAGTAGTAACGGCCATCTTGCTGATGTGTGTTGTTCTGCGAGACCAGAGATGTATTTCATTGAGCGTTTCACACAAACAAATGTGTTACTTCACAGTTTTACTACCCAT
>NW_011368040.1:0-15735 GCF_000735185.1 Notothenia coriiceps | reverse complement strand
TAAACGTGTGCCTCGGAAATTGTTTACATTAATCGTGACCAAAACATTTGAGACCCACTGAGATAACTTATACTAAAGTTATCTAAACACTCAGAGAGTCCTTTAGTTCACTGAGCCTTTCAGTCTGACAGGAGAGGACCTCCTCCACCTTGTTGTTGAAAAAGCTCCTTATATCCGTTAGCGTAGCTCGCTAGCACCAGAAGCTAACAACAACGATCTCCGGTACCAGTGCGCTCTCTCTCTCTCACTCGCACACGCACACAAAATGGCTCGTTCCACACACACACAGAACCGAGCTTGAATGAAACACAGAGACCCAGACGTAGTTGTACTGTAGCATATTATTTTCGAATCAATAATTTTTCAAATTATGATTCTTTTTTTTTTTCCTCCTGGTCTCTCGCGCCCCCCCCTGTCATGCCTCTGCGCCCCCCAGGGGTGTTGAGAAACACTGGATTAGGTAAACTGGGTAACTCAAAAATCCAGGGTATGCTGAACTGGATTCGTAGTACAGGCCTCTTGTCATTCTAATTTGTCCTCTGTTTGAACTACCAATGAAAGTGGACAAAATTACTATTAATATATTTTAAATAATTTTACTTCATAGGCTACTGACTGAGACTTTTTTCCCATGAAATTTTTGATTCACTGATCACTAAAAGCCTGACCCTCCTCATCCTCTCTCAGATGCTCCCAGGAAAGTCACGCTGTCAATGACTCCTTCAGTCATCAAAGGAGGTGCGGTGACCTTCAGCTGCAGCAGTGACGCTAACCCCCCCGTGCCCCAGAGCGGATACAGCCTGCACAAAGACAGACACCTCATCAGTTCAGGACAGAATCACACCGTGTCCAACATCCAGCCCCCCCACAGCGGCCTGTACTCCTGCCAGGCCTGGAACAACATCAGCCGGAGCGGCATCAGTCGCATCAACTCCACCCATCTGCACCTTGACGTCCTGTGTGAGTGTGTGGAGGCTGGGGTCAGATGTCTGTGTGTCAGTGTGTTACTAAAAACGGTGTCATAGTGGATTCAAGCATGACGTTCACTAATGACAATGCATGATTAAATTCATTGCAATCTAATGACTGCACCATGCTATATTGGTTCCTGGCCTTTTAGGCTTGTGAATAAAGCCTGGTTGACCCTCAGCACTCGATATGGTCTCGAGTGAACACTTTAACCAGTTTCCTATCTTAGATTATACAATTTCAGGTATGTTTTGAGACCTGACTAGGTTAAAACATCCAGTATTTCCACAGCAAAAAGCCAAATTAAGAGGAAAGTCTGAAAAATAATCAAGTCAAAGTTTCTCTTTATGCCTTTGAGTTATCATTCTAATCCCTAAATTGCTGAGTGAGCCTTAAAAATCATCTCCAAGGTGGATAAAACTGTCAACATGTTTTTTTTACTTTCTTCAGACCGTCCAGAGAACATTTCCATTTCGATGGACCCTCTGGATGTTGCAGAGGGCGGCAGTATGAATCTGAGCTGCAGCAGTGCCGCTAACCCCGCAGCTCACAGCTACACCTGGTTCAGGCAGAGTGCCCCCAGCCTCAGCTCCATGCTGCGGGTGGGCTCAGGACCGCTGCTGACCCTCCCCTCTTTGGACGCGTCCCACACCGGACTCTACCTCTGCACGGCCAGGAACCAGCTGGGGGAAAACAACTCAACTGAGGTGATGCTGACCATGAGGAAAGAATATCAAGGTCTGTGTCATCTTCATATATTACTGCTGCTGGGTTCTTCCAGAAATAGCATCTAAAGTGTATATTTAATACAAAGTTGCTATTATGTCTTTAAACGACAAAAATGACTGTATCAAAAACCTGCAATAAAGAAATGTTTATATCAATATAATAATGTCACTGTAGTTTTTTTATGAGGGAAAATATTTAAATTACTTTCTGTATTAACCACCATTAGGGGAAATTATTGTATTTATAGTCTGGGTGAGCATAAATAGACAGTGTATTTTAGTGCCTTTTATTTTCTTGTGCAGGAAACCAGAAAGATATATTCTGTATTTGCCACATAGGCCAAGAAAATGGCTCAATTTGGTAGCAATTTGTAAAGGTAAATGAAATACAGGGCTCCAGATACAGATGCTTTAATGGCTGTGGTGTCAAACCTTGTGGATTAAATATGTTTTAATGTGGACATTTCTAAGGAGCTGAGGTTGTATAATGTGAAGTAAATACAAATCTTGCAAAGATAGATGCCATACACAATAACGGCCAAAATGATCACCAAAAAATTCAAAACATGTCCCTAGTGAGGCTCAAGGGTGTGAAGTGTCGTCAGTCAGAGGTGCAGTAGTGTAACAGATCTTTGTGTTTCTCCACAGGCGAACAGACCGTCCCTGTTTTAGCTGGAATTGGAGTGTGTGTATTTGTGGCGCTGCTGTTAGGTCTGCTTCTGTTCTGGTGAGTAACGGGAGGATGGGGGGAGGGAGTGTGACTTACTCATGTCATAATCGCTGTTCACATTCTCTTTTTCTACATTTCTTGTAACTTTTTTCAATGTCTTTCACCCAATGCTGTCATAGCTGCATGTACGACAGAGTGTAAGGGCTGTGTGTGTCATCCTAATTTCCACATGCTGACACTTTTAACCATTTACTCATTTTGTCTGCCGTTGGCAAAATGTTTTAAGTAGGAGCTTCAACATATTATTAAATGATGATCTACTCCATAGTGCAGGCGAAATGTTATTGCCAGTCTCATTCATATCTTTTTTAAATACCTTTATTTCAGATGTACGCCACATATTATGAACTGACAATTAGAAAAGATATACAGTATATTATCAAAACATTTTGTCTACTGAGCTTGTAGTTTTTAGAAATAACAAGCTGCTGCTGTTTTCCTTTTCTTACAGAATAACCTCTCTAAAATATGACATCAACGAGTAAATAAAAAACATACAATGTTTTTTTCTCCACATTAATTTATTTTGTTGTCTTGGTAGGCTGAAACAGAGGACCCGTGCAGAGAAAAAAGTGAGTATTACAGGTCATTTAATTAAAAATGATGTTGAAATGTCAGATTTCAGTTCCCTCTCAAACTGAAATTCATATACAAATACTTTTGAAAGGGGACATACAGAAAGTAAAGGCTCTCAGTCTGCATGCTAAGGGAGATTGCTTAGTTTCCTGTGGTTTTCCCCATTATGAAATGTCCTAACCTGAACTCCTCCTACTTGCAATAGTAGAAAGTTTATAGAGCCAAGGCACATGATGGTAGTTTCCCAATGGGCAGCTGCAGTGGAGAAATAAAGGGAAGTAAAAGGATGACTCAGCAAAAAACCTAATCAGATTTTCAATGTGCTCCTCTCAGTCGACTGTGTTCGACTTTAGGCTCAGTGGGAGAGGCTCGAGCTCCTCAGATCCATCTGACAGTGTTTACGCCAACATCCAGCAGGTGCTGCCATCTCCTCCGCCTGCTGCTCAGGAGATCACTCCTCTTTCTCAGAGGTCACACCATGAGCAAGAGGTAAATATGGGGCATTTTTAATATATCATCTCTGCTCACATTGATCAGATTTTGAATGAAGTGACTCTTCTCTTCCATCAGGCACCCATGTCTTATGAAGATGACATAACCTACGCCACAGTGACCATTAAACCCATAAACTCCACTCATCACATGAACAGCAGGTAACTGTCCGAATAACCACCTGATCACAGCTCCTCAATGCTCAATGTAGCACGTCAAGTTCGTGTGAAGTCTTTAGTCACCTTACTGTATAAAATAACACATTTAAAAAACGAAATAGGACAGTCAAATTATGTTTATCGTTTTATTTAGCTGTTGACAGCTGTAGGCCTTTACAGTAACTGACGTCATGTGAGCTCGAGCCCCTTCCTCTCGCCCCACTTATATAACATTTAAAGAAGACTTTGATATTTTACTTTTCTAAGTGAAAATATTCAGGATTCTTTTCCTTCTAATTTAAAACGTATACATTTAGCCAATTTGCACCGTTAGGCACACATCATTTTCATATTTGCATTGGCTTTACAAGCAATCACACGACCTCTAAATCTGATTAATATTGCTTGCCCATCAGCCTGGAAGAAATCTTAAAACCCTAAGTTAAAGTCCCAGTTATTTTGCAAATAATTATACTATAAATTAAATATATATAGTGTGTATTTATTCATGTTTTCAGTATTTCCCAACATTTTAAATACTCAGTCCAAATATATTTTCTTGCTTAAAATATAACTATCCAGCTTATAACCCAACATATAATATGTCTATACTCTACTACAGCCTTAATGACAACACAATTGAATTTCAAGTAAAATGACTATACTGTTTTTATTTGTTTCATATATGATTCAAAAGAATGGTTCTGGCATAAGGCATCAGTGCTGCTGTTATAAGGCTGCTGTCCCCGCATCACCTCCAGATGCTGCAGTTTGGTTAAAGTCCACTAACACCATAATTTAACCATCCCATAATATCCTCCTCAGGTCCAGAGCTGGTGATGATGATGACTCTGTGATCTACGCTTCACTGGCCTGACCTGTTCACTCCTTTAGGCCGGGTTCATCTTTATCAAGGAATGACGCCGTGTGGCGTCTTAAAAGTTCAATCTCTCAGGAGGGTTAAAAAGAGATATAAGAGCATCTTTTAATTTATTTGTAATAAACATATATTTATTTATATTTTTGCAAGGCTTTTTTGTTATAGTTTGTACATAAATATTTACTAAATACACTTATTTCATGTTTTTTATATACTTAAATGAAGTTGTGGGTTACTAAAAAGTATACTGAAGTCTGTACAGTTGGTAATACAAATGTATGAATACAGCATGGCTATGGGCAAATTGTTTTATTTTTATTTCAATACAATACACAATGCTACAATTTACATTTAACAATATCAATTTTCTCTTTCACACATGAAAATTACCATAAATGTACATGCATGCACCACTTCAAATGTAAAGCCTCTGGGAAGTAATTTGGACTTTATGGATTCAGATTCAATAGTAGAATTCCACATAAGAATTTAGACTTTTTTCTAAATACAGTTGTGCATTTTTCAGTGTGCAATCAAGTGTGTCACCTCAAACATCCACATTTCACAGTGTAGTCAAATCTAAAACCCAGTGCTTTTGTCCTTTTGTGTGTCTCAATGTAATACAATAAAACACTCTTATTTTAAAGTGTAAGTTCAACGTAATGTAAAAGCAATATAAAGATTTAAAGCACCCTGCCACTTTAATCTCAACCATACAAGTGTGCATGTGACATAGTGACACAATCTATATTGTATATTGTATTTCTGAAATATTGGTGGTTTATTTGAAGTGTTACTGTAGTAGCAGAGGGGGCGTTTTAGTATATAATACTATTGGTCATGATTGAGTATACACACTCCTGCCAGTTGGCTTTGAGATATGTAAATCAAATGCAACATGTCTCAAATAAACATCTACATAAACAAAACATTACTAATATTTACAAGACATTAACAACATACTGTTTTCAATAGAAGCATCAACTCCATGTGGGGATTTTCTGAAGACAGATCTTGAATTAATAATAATTTTTCATACAAAAGTCAGTATACTGCATATAAAAAGACATAACATGTATTACACCAGAGTTTAATTATAAAAAAGATGTACGTGTGCTGTGATTTTACCAAATAGAACACACAAGTTCATGGTTTTCTTAGATCTCTCATTGTGTGTGTGTGTGTGTGTGTGTGTGTGTGTGTGTGTGTGTGTGTGTGTGTGTGTGTGTGTGTGTGTGTGTGTGTGTGTGTGTGTGTGTGTGTGTGTGTGTGACCCACATGGGACAGAGTAGCACCTAGACATAACGAATTTAAAACTCATCATTAATGAACCCTTGTTATTACATCTATAATTTTTAAATGTGCATTTACAAGGCTGAATTCAATGTATTGATTTTTTACTAAAAATGTATCTTATATTGTGATAAAGTGATCATTTTTTAAAATTAGTTTTTTACTTTAAAAAGGTCACTATTAAGCAAAATTCCCTTTTTCATGTATTTTATATACATATATGTATCCCCTCTGTGTTAAGAGATTTGGAAAGTTTCAGGAAAAAAGATTCTCTCTGTTTTTGTCCAGATCCATCGATATAAAAACTGTCTGAACACCTTTAAAAAAAGTAAGTTAATCTACTTCCATAAGTCTTTGTTTTTTAAAGAGCCCTGTCTGTGTGTTTATTAGGAGTCTTGGTGGGCATTTACGTTGTGTTTAGGTTCAGGAAGAGGTTGAATCCACAATATGAAAAAACGTTTTAGTTAAGAAGGGGAATGAACAACCATGATATGTGGAGAACGTTTCAGCTCTTCATTCAAGAGCAGAAAAAGGTGGAAACATAAGAGCAAGAGTCTCAAGTTCGGGCCATTTTGTGAAGCCCCGGCGTGTTGTTATAGTTCTGAAGGAGAGAGATGAGAGCTGATGTTAAAACACATTCATAATGTCACAAGAAGACAGTATGGAACCTGAAGCACACATGTATCCTAAATGTTGTAACTCTGACCATAACTATTTGTGTTTTTGCTGATTGCAACATTTTGGTTCCTTATTGGAAATTCTATATTTTGTGTGTGAGAGGAAATGATGGACGCACAAATGAAAGAGAGGAACTTAAGCGATTTATTTCTCCTGTGTTTATAACTTGTTGTAACAGTTAGTTTGGCCTCAAGAGGTTGAAGTGATCCCCAGCCCTGTGTTCTCATTAGAACTCAAAACATGAGATTTAATTTCTCAATGCACTGTAAACACGAGGTACATACTGTATATTGTGTGAAGCCAGTGTTTCCATACCTTGTTGGTTTATAGATGAGCTGAATGCCAGTGACTGACTGTTCTGTTACTGTAATTATTATCTCAGTTAAAGAATCCCTTTTCTTACCCTCATGGCCGTGGACATCCAGGGCAGAAATCTGGACACTCGGGTGTAGACGCCCGGTTTCTTGGCCAAGGCGCAACCGATCCCCCAGCTCACCACACCCATCAGACGATACCTCCTGCTCTTAGAGAAGCAGTCTTCTGCAACAAGAGGGCCACCGCTGTCTCCCTGAAGACACAGACCATTACAGCAGTTCACACACAATACAACAACCCATTTTAGGCAAGCATTTACAGAAATTGAAGTGAATTGTAATGCAATAAAATGTATTAAAAGTATATGTATTGGATTCAAACAGGCATGAATGTTGCGGGCAGATTAAACGCACTCTGACCTGGCAGGCATCAGTGCCTCCTTTCTCATAACCAGCACAGAACATACTGGTGGTGATCTGGTTGTCATAGTAATCAGGACCGTTACACACAGCGTCACTGATGATGGGGACGTTCGCTTCCTGCAGAATATCTGCTTGAATACCTGCGGTTGCGAAAAATAAAAAACATTAAAAAAAACATACTGTCAATTACTGTTAAGGCCTTTAAAGTATTGCAATATTAATTACTTTTTATATGTAGTTATATAAATTGAAGTATACAGTTTAAACTAGCTCTCTGTACTTTTACTTAAGTAACATTTTAAATTCTGTGTACCTTTACACTGTATCATGGCTACTTTTAATGAAGTTAAATAACTAATTCCACCATTGAAAATAGATTATGTTGATAAAGGAATGCAAACACATAAAGTTAATACCATAGAGATGTAATTCAGAGGATGGACTCACCATAGTAATCTATATTTCCCCAGCCTGTTACTGTCCCCATCTGTCCGTCTACCAGTCTTTGACCATAGGCTGGCAGGCAAATAGGCTGCACATATTCTACACACAAACAAATGATATAAGAAATATATTAATACTGCACACAATAATTCAAACACTGCAACATTTGACAGGACAGGGATACCAATAGCCAAGAACCACCACACAAACTGAAACTCTAGATTTGTTAGGATTATACTATTTGTCCGGTTATTTCCTGTAATTTTTTCTCTCCCATTACAATATCATGTCTTTGTTTTCATTATCATATGTCGGCGTAAGTGAAGTTCTCATTGGATCATGGCATCTAGGCTGAAGTAAATAGTTTATAATCCAAAGCAACAGGCTTTTAAAGATGTAAACCACATGTTTTCTATTTTTTAGCACTGAAACAGTTCAATGCATTGAGCAGCTACTGTGTCCTCCTTGCTTATTTTCACTCCAGGGGAACTTGTGCTGTGGTTGTAATTATGAAAGCAAACACTAGATGTCAGACGAGGCACCCTGAAACATTTTGCTTTTAGAGTTTATCATTGTAGTTTCTACCTCTGCATAGTGTGTTATACACAACATAACTTTTTTTAGTGAGTTACTCAGATGAGTACCAGGAGACAGCGTTTGGTACTCACCCCACACAAAGCGTGGTGTTAATAAGTGCAGTCTTCTTCACTGTCCTCCTCAGTGTCTCCTTCTCTGTCCTCTATTTACACTTCTT
The DNA here is from genome assembly GCF_000735185.1 of Notothenia coriiceps. Taxonomy (NCBI): domain Eukaryota; kingdom Metazoa; phylum Chordata; class Actinopteri; order Perciformes; family Nototheniidae; genus Notothenia; species Notothenia coriiceps. The sequence continues at coordinate 7,296 of NW_011368040.1, read as the reverse complement.
GCATGGTAGATGATGAAGATGCTGCAGATGCACCTCCCTGTCCCAAAACGTGTTGGCAAAACTGTGAAGCCCTTGCATTTCCTGAGGCCAAGTTGAGAGATCAAATACTAAGAAATTATCACATGATGTCATATCAGATTTCAGATGTGGGAAGTAACTAAGTACACTTATTCAAGTACTGTACTTAGGTACAATTTTGAGATACTTGTACTTTACTTGAGAATTTTTATTTTATGCTACTTTGTACTTCTACTCCACTACAGTTCAGAGGTAAATGTTGTACTTTTACTCCACTACATTTATTTAATACCTTTAGTTACTTTACAAATTTGGATTAATGATGTGAAATATTATCAACTCTTAAATCAGACTAGTTACACCTGGAGTAAATTCACAAGCTAGCCTTGAGAACACTTTAATGATTAATAATTATAAAACAGATTATTCTGAGATGGACCAATCTGCACAATGACTACTTTTACTTTCGGTACTTTGAGTATATTTTGATAAGTCCACTGACACAAATGTAACATATGTGATATTGGGCTATATAAATACACATTGATTGATTGATTGATGATAATACTTTTCTACTTTTACTTGAGTAACATTTTGAATGCAGGACTTGTACTTGTAACAGAGTATTCCTACACAATATCTGAGCACTTCTTCCACCTCTGTCCGATTACAAACTCTTCCATTAACAGCCTGAGTAAGTTTGCAGCTGTAGGTTTTGCTCCACCTTGTTGTAAATAAAACTGCAGCAGCTTGACCACAGAACGTGAACGTTGTGATCAGCTAATGTGTCGCAGTTCTCCAGTGTGTGCGCGGTGCATAGAATGTGCACAGGGGAATGTCCCTCCGCAGCCAGTTGGCGTAGTTTTGGCACAATTCCGTTGAACATACCGACGGTAACAGCAGCCCTGTCTGTGCACACTGGAAAAGCTCCACGGGTCTGTCGGTTATGGTCTGTCGGTTATGGTCTGTCGGTTATGGCCTGCGGTTCGGCCAGCACCCAGTTCAATCAATCCAAGAAAGTCCGAAGATTTTTAGCAGGGAGCAAAACGCCAAAGTGGCTGCTTAATGTATTTGAGTTTTTTGGACATGTCTAATAGTTTACTCCACTGAGTGTTGACAAGAAACACGTGTAGACAAAATATGTGTTTTGCTTTGATGACCTATCAGGTACGCAAAGGCGCGTAGTGACACAAGTGACGTTACGCATTTCAGATGTTTGTCGCGCATCGTACCTGCGTTATGTGCAGTGGGGAGGCTGTGGCACAGTTGACAGGTTCAAACCCCACTGCAGTCAGCATGTCGTTGTGTCCCTGGGCAAGACACTTCACCCCAAATGGCTCCTGTGGGGATTGCCCACAGTATCGAGTAGCGAGGGGTAATGTTAGGATTTTATCGATACCGATACTGCTTATCGATACCGGTATTTTTCGATACTCTTATCAATACTTTTCANCCGACTTTGTTTTGTTTTGTGTATAAAGCAGATGTGCACAAAGAACAGTCGTTCGTCACCTCATTTAATACTCTGTTTTTTCTTCTGTAATTCCGTCGGTGAAACGGCAAATCGAGGGATATTTTTAGAAGCCTGAAAAGATACTTGCACTAACTGTTGACCCACGACGCAGGTACGCGCGGCGTCCTGTATTGGCTGCCTGGACACTTCGATACATGTCTACTTTTCTCTCCGAATCTAGTCGACCCTGCTGTCTCAACCTAGCGGTACCAACGTGCCTGCCCCGCGACGACACATTGCAGTCATACTTGTTGTATTACATCGGTTTGTATGCAGAGTTGACATACGGCCGTCCCCATCGAATCACTTAAAATGAGGTCCACCTTGATTTAGACTTTCGACTAAATTCTGAACTAATATAATAGTGCGTAGTTAAGTAGTAAGGACATTGGGCGATTGATTTCAAAAAGGTCTATGTCACAGATCACCTCTTTTCATGTACTAACATGGAGACTTGAAGATCTCTCATCTCGCGGTCATGTTTCATCGGTTTTTTGTATCTTTATGAGCTGCGATGTAGATGTTCTATAGAATTTAACATGAACTTCATGTCTGACTTATTCACATGAGATCATTGAAGGGTGAGACTGCTTAGCTTAAACTGAAAGTTCAGTACACTCACTTAAAGAACTCATGAAACTAGAAGTCTGAACCGGGAGTAGGCTTTGACGTTCCTTAAGTGTGCAAAACCGTTGTTCATAAAACCTCTTTCGTTTAGCCTCGACATCTCTCCTTTCTCTGTCCTCCACCCGCCCCCAGAAGTGAGCTAGAAGTCAACGTAGATCGTACGGTTCTCTCACATTTTATCTCCTGTCTACTTCCTCTGTGAATCGGCCCTACTGTCACCTGTCTTCTGACTGAATCAATTGTGGCTGCGAAACACGACCCCCACTCATGGTTTGCGCGCACAGGAGGTCCGCCGCGGGGCGTACCCATGAAGTAGACTCATTGAGTGATTTTTTCACATACCATCGAGCACATATGTGCTGTGCATACGTACTTCCATCTTTGATGTTACTTTTGAGATTTTCGTTTTATCAAAGTCACGCCCACGGAGGCGCAGACTGGTAGACTCACAACCGAAAGGTATTCATGGATTGGCTGTCGTGTCACGGCGGACCCCTCCTTTTATGTCGTTCCTCCTGTGTCATCGACGAGTTACGAACTTGTACAAAGTCCGATTTCTGTTATCTTTTGTCACACCCAGAATGTAGAGATCTCGCGCAACCGCACCTCCTCAGCGAACTGCTATCTTTGTTCCTCGCGCACTACCAGTGCAGATGGGACTGAATCCGATAGATTGCTGACCCGGCGGGAGCGGCGTTCGCCGTTCTCTTGAGTACCGAGCGCGTGCACGCTCGAGACCCTTCTCTGGATATCCCCGTAATCTTGGATCTGGTCCACGCTATAGCATATAAGAACGACCGCCATCGCGAACCTAGGGGGTCAGTCTCGACCAACTACACGCGGTCCCTTTCTTCAGAGCCCGAGAGACGACCTTGACGATGAGGCGCTGGCGCTGGTGCTATTCGCCTCTCTCTACCCTAGCCTACCTATTCATTGTTCACTATCATAATACAATAATTACTTTGTGTTTCTGGTACTATAACATTACCCTCTCTTTATTTAATGTCCTTTATGGCCTTGTTTATCAGCGTACCTGCGTACCAGTTATGTGCACCCCTGGATATACAAACAAAAACCCTACAGACATATGACTCTGTGTGTAAATATTGAATTAAAGGAGTCATGGGATTAGAAATAGAGACACATCTTGTACAGGGCTAACAGATGTTGTCAATATATTAAAGGTCACCTATTATATCAAATCCACTTTGTCATGTATGTTATACATCAACATGTGTCCCCTCTGTGTAAAGAGATTCTGAAAGTTTCAGGTAAAAAGATTCCCTCCCTTTTTGTCCTGATCCATTTATATAAAAACCTGTCTGAAAATGAGCTGATCAGATTTTGGCCACTTTATGTCATAACGATGTTTTGCCCCCCCACCTTATCACCTGAATCTCCTCCTAGAGCACCATTGTGTTCTTTTTAACCAAATATCTCTGGGGCGTGGGGAGTGGCTCCTTATTTTCATCTAAAGTAAAAGACAGAGAATCAGCACTTTTGAAACAGAGGGGATTATGGGATGCTGCAATGATCTGTTTGGTATTTCAAGCCAAACATTTTAGAGACATGTTTTGTATATATCTGAGACCTATAATATATTGATGTAAAACAGTATAACAGGGGACCTTTAAGATCATTTTAATCCTGCAATCCAGGAAACAGAGGACATAAAGCAGGCAAACAACCGTAATGACTGACTGTCTATTTATTTGACCTTCTTCTTCATATCTGATCATAGCTCAAATTCAATCAAATACTCAAGTTTGTCAATGAGTGATTTGATGAATATGAGTGGGTTTTCTTGTGTGACCTACCGTTGAAAGTGAGGGGCTGTGTGAGGGCAAGAACAGCGATGTCCCTGCTGTTGTCGTCGATGCTAGCATCCACAAAGGGCAGGTAGCTGCTGTGGTAAACGATGGTGTTCACCTCCGCCACGTTAGCGTTAACTGGTTTGCTGTAGATCGAGCCCAGCAGCACACGCCAGCGATTAACGGTGCGATATCGCCTGGGATGGAATAAAATAAATATGATCCAATATGTGCTTAAAGATCAAATGTGATTACTGCATGAGTCCAGGCTTGTGTACTCACTCTCTGAAGCAGTGAGCTGCAGAGACGATCCAGCGGTTGGAGATGATGGCGCCTCCACACTGATGGACTCCATCGTACTCCAGTCTGACCTGCCAAGGCCAGCCACCCTGCCTGGCATCCACACCTCCAACTATACGGTCCGCTGCGAAACTACGCCTGCCACAGTCTGCAGAGGACAGAGAAGAGAGGGTTTACTGTGGTTTAAACTGTAGGTGAAGAATCAAATATATAAAAAAAGAGGAAATATATAGTATGCTAGAATGAGAGTAGGTGAATAAAATATCAGAGCAATGATCCTGACAAAATCTGAGAGACTGCAACAGACAGAGAATAAGAAGAATGAACCGCATGGAGTATCGAGTGATGCATGGATGATGCATTTTTGTTGTCCGATCCCTCAACAAAAAGCAATAGGATTTTTCTATATGATTTTGGAATATTGCTGAAATAAGCTCTGTGGCAAACAAACCTTTATGACACTACATGCTCTGTTCAGCAAGACAATCTCCACATATTAACATATATTTTAGGATTTATTTTCGGAGCATAAATGCAATCAACAGATGCAAACATTTACGTATTTTATATAACATGTATATCTCTTGAGCTTGTCTTAACCACATATCTTATTTTAGGCAACTAACCACTAACACATTCAAAGAAATTCATTTAATTAATTTAAAGGTGGGGTAGGTAATTTTGGAGAAACCAGCTCGAGTGCGCTAGAATTTGAAAATACACAGCCGGAAGACATCTGCCACTTCCTTATAGAGCCCCTCCTCCAACACACACGAACGCGCACATGACCAATGAGGGCACGAGATACATTTGTGCACAGATGGAAGACTGACAGGCAGGTAGGCCATCCATTTATTTTAGCCGGGCCGGCTCAGATGATTGGTCGTGTTTTTTACAGCGCCACGGCTTCCAGAGATGAAATTTTTTTTGTGGATATTTTGTCAAAGCACTTAAGATATTCATTGCTATCTGGATGTTAAGAGCATTCCATGGAATATAACAAAAAGTGTATCTCGAGCCGGTTTCTCAAACTTACCTACCCCACCTTTAAGGGAACTGGAAGTGGTAAAATGCTACCACTTTTCTCTATTTTAGGACTCATTCACTCTATAGGAGTATGACAATGTGACAATGTAGTGAAAGATGAGCGGGTGAGTGCAGATCTGAGCTCTGAACTTACCTTGACACAGAAGTGTGAGAACCTCCCTGCTCTCACAGTCACTGAAACAAAGACAGACACAGTGAGTAAGAGCCAGACAGAAAAAAGGGAACTGAAAAATCAGTCAGCTTCCTCTATGTCAACCAAGTAGTGGAGTGAGAGAGAAGGAAGCAGGAGCAACAGAGAGGGGAGTGTGGTAGAAGGTGAGACAGGTGCAGGGTCAAACAGACGGGTGTCTGTTACCATGGGAACAATGAGTCTTCGATTTTCTTGCCGTAGCTGAGCTCTTGCTCTCGGACACAGAAGAACTCCCCGCCGTCTCCGCTGGCCTCCGGCACCGATGTGACCGAGTAATTCACCATACTGAGACACACACACACACACACACACACAAACACACACCGTTTACATTATACCGCATTAAAACACTATTTGTGATAACATTGTAAAGATATCTCACCTGACAAAGCCCACTTCTTCACAGCTGATGCTAGCTAGCAGCTCATTGGCTGAGGAGGAACACACCTGTCGCCACCTCTTGTGGGCGGGGTCAAAGACTCTGAGATGTTGGTCAAGAGAAGTCACCTGGACTGTAGGGAACAAGACAGGGTTATTCAAAAACAAGCTTTAAACAATAGCGCACACTCCTGCTAACCCGACATATATTTGTTATTTATTTTCTCCCTGTGATGATCATTTCTGCAATTGTTATAACCCAACATACGTTTTCTGACTTATATTCTGCCCCTTTAAAGCAACATTTGCCATTTCAAAGAACATAAACATCACCTTTCTTACTCGTTTTTCCATTTAACCTCAGTGTTGAACCTGTTGTTACACAATTTTATAATACATATAAAAAATAATGAAACTGCAGCTAAGCGTGAATCTGCATCAACATTCATAAACGTATGAAATCATCAAATATATTTATGTCTTCACTCAAGCAACAACATTGTTACCTTGTCCAGGCGTAAATATGTTATTTGTTTCTTAATATTACATCCCTGCATTAGAAAAAATTACTACAGGTGAAATGTGTTCTTTATCATAATAAAGTATAAGAATAATAATAAAAAATCCATGAATTTAAAAAAATCTCCCACCTACTCACCATCATACAGCCCAGAGTCTTCCTCCATTGTACAATATGAAACTACAGAACGGTGATAAAAAACAGCAGCCATTTTTTAAGTGAATGTGATTGAAAGTAAGAAGAAGAAAAAATAATGTTCCTGAGGCTTTTAATTGTAAGAACTTTAAATGAAAGAGTAACAGATTATTGGAATCAGCATGCAGTCTGACCTACGGCCCAGACGGCAGCTCCGACGGCTCCCAAGGTCATCAGGGTCATACACGCCCCAACGACACGGCAGGGCGTCAACACACAGGTCAGAGAGAGTCCCCTGTTCGCTGCAAACACACACACAACACATACATGAGGGCACATACACTCATTTGACAGTATGAACACAGAGACACAAACATGAATGCAGACATGCCATAGCACTTAGACAGCAGCACTGGTAGTTAGCTGAAGACTTTGGGAATGAAATACAAATAATAAAAATAACAGTGACCTCATTTGATAGATACAGATTTGTTGGACAATCTAATACAGGGGTGTCAAACTCAATTTCATTGCGGGCCAAATTCGCATTATGGTTGCACTCAAAGGGCCGGCTGTAACTTTAAGACTATATAAAAATACATATATAAAAATGTAATATAAAATAATGTAGTACATTGGATTATTATCGGATAGGGTAATAACTTCCTAATTAACTACGTCTGAAAGCAGAAGTCTAGCAAATAATTGCAAGTCTCTTCAGTGAGAATGTCACAAAATGATTTAAAAAGAAAAGCCA
>NW_011368039.1:3939-4424 GCF_000735185.1 Notothenia coriiceps | reverse complement strand
CATCGCAATTTTTTCCCCCCTGCGGTATATATTGCGTTTTTTTTAACTATATTTAACCGGATGAAGGTATTGTCTCCACAGATTATTTAAGTATAGTATCTAAGCGATCCGATCTCGCGACAGGGGAAGCAAACACAGACATCACAACACGTACCTTTACGGAGCTTTTACGGGAGATCGTCTCACCGTAGCTGTAAATCTGATCAAAAGAAGTGTTCAATGGCATTAAAACAAGAAAAAACGCGGCTGAATCGGTTAATCAATAGGTTGATAATGTGTCTGTGTAATCATTTTGTCCATTTATAATCCATAATTCAATTTTTATGTAAAAATCGGAGAGGAAAAGTTAGCTGCTAATGGTAGCCACCAGTGTTTTGATGGTCTGCAAACTAGCGGGGCGGGGCCTGCTGTGATCTGATCAAGAATGATTGTGATTGGTGGTTTGCTGTGCATGCAGGGGAAGTTCTACACACACCAACACATGA
>NW_011368039.1:0-3894 GCF_000735185.1 Notothenia coriiceps | reverse complement strand
GTCCCCCGTCCTTTGTTTGTCCGAACGCCAAGCCCAACTGCATAACGATTTTGATGTACGCCAGTCGTCGGAAGCCCTTTTTGGATCAGTTCAGTTGTGTCGGGGAGTGCAAACTATAACGCCACGCGCTTATAGGATAACCGTTTAATGATTTTATGGGGCCATTACATCACCAGAAGTCCCAATTTAAGGGGTCATTTCTCCCAAAAAAAATTTTTTTACTCACTATATCAACAGCCCCACCAAAAATATTTTCCACCAGCCGCCACTGGCCAAGACTATAAACTAGTATTTGAGAAATATGTATAATTTAAATAATTATTGTAACTTGTGGTGAACTTTTTCACTGCACAACGCCCAAACAACAGTGTCAGAGTAATGACATCATCCGACTGTAGATGGTGTGCTGTTAAACCAAAACACCGGTTATGGCTGTTTTTGGCGGTTGACGCGGATATGGAGTTTACTCATCCTGTCGGACATAATTTCCTCAGCCAGTCATATGACAGCCCAGACTCAAATGTGGCGGAAAGAAGCGTCAGTGCATTCCTCAAAGCCCTACGCAGATAGCGCAGACAGACGGTCCGTCCATTGCCCAGACTTTACGGAGTTTTCGCAAGAGCCGTTAGTGAATGGCGTCCGTTCTTTGACGTAAGCCGGGCTCTTTTTTGGTACCGAGCGGAGAGGAGATGCACACGGCACTCGAGTGAGGTAACTATATAAAAAACCCATTTGTTGTCATTCACTCCCACAACATGGACCCGGGCTGCGTTTGCCACAACGTGTCGATGTACTAAACCACTATTGTTAACATAAGTTGCGGAATACCAGACAGCATGTGTCATTGTTGCTCTTTGTATGCTGTGAGCTAATTCCCTGTGAGTGTCTGCTAGCTAACGTTAGCTGGCTGAATTGTTACCCTCCTATCTATAGGCTAGCTTAGCGTTAGCCTGTCCGAAAGGGGCGACTAACAAAACAAACGATCCTGCTATGAACTTCCGTATCCCCGGGCAGCTTTCAGGGCTCTCTCTTTGGATATTTGCGACAAGATGTGTGCTGGCGTTTTAATATTTGTTTTGGTTTAAAGGCTGTGGTTTTTGTAGGCACGTTTCAATGACGAAGAAGAGTAGTGCTCAGTGTTGCATTATGCGCACCACGTGCAGTGTTCAAGCCCCCTCCGTAAAGCAGTGGTAGCTGATGGGCGGTATCCATGCTGCTGGGTTTCATTAGCAGCCCGCCTCATTTAGTATTAAAGCACACGTATAAGACTGAATTGCTTTCGGAATTACATTGAACTGCTCTAATTAGTCGGACACATCCTAGTTTTAGTGATTACTTTTGGTCTTCTACATATTTGACAAGTCTTCTTAACCTCTTTGACACATAATGCTTATATTGTGCCTGTGTGAATATTTCAATTCAACTTTAGGCTATTAAATAACACTAATATTGATGTTAAAGTATTCAACAACTTATAGGCATTCTTTTTTTGACTTGCATTTTATTCGCATCTTTGCAAATGTAGCCATCAATTTCTTGTGTAAAATATTTAATTCAACAGTGTCATTGTATCTTCCTAAATCAGTCATTGTGTCTTACTCTGCAATATTGTACGTATAGTATAGAGTGGTGCAGGAATGAGTCCTAAAACCCAAGAATTATGTAGCGTTTTACCACTGGAATTAGTTAGCGTTTTACCACTGCTAACTCATTTTAAGTTGCCTGTTACCTCGCAAATTCAATGTTTTTTTTTAGACTTTGTGTTTAGAAGATCAGTGATTTTGCTTGTTTTTAAGGGTTTTGGAATGTTCATGTCATCCTTGTTGATTTTTACAAACTGTCAGAATTGGAGAAGTTATGTGCAACAGTTTGTATGCAACTCCCCTTTGTACAGTCTTCAGTGTACAGATAGAGGCTTACGCTTATGACTCATTAATTCATGCATTTGTTTTTTAAATGTCGACTTATATGAGCTTCTGGTACTAATGTACATTTTAATTTTGATCTACTAAGGACATTTGTTTGAAAACTATAGAACTGTTGGATGGAAGAAGATTCAGTTTTTAAGTAGTTTTATTGAATCCTTGCTTGCGTTAAATAATAGTTTGCTTCCTCAGTTAGCAATCTTTATCAAGTATTGTATAATGCCATTATGCAACCTCTCTTATCAGTTATAATTAAGTTAAACATATAAGACAGCTAACCAAACTTCAAAATGACCAATGTACTGGTGGAAATTGCAATAACTACAATGATTCAATCAAGCAAAGAGTGCACATAATGATTTAATGTTGGTGCCGGAGAGTGTACATTTTCAGTACTGTTGTTGCTAACTTTAGCCTCAGGAAACGTTTTAACCTCAGGATTAGAGAAGGTTTGTTCCGATAAAGTGTCAATGCTGACATACATTCTCTATATTGATTAAAATGGTAGTATTATGTACATATGTTCCTTTTTAAATTAGCCAATGAGCAATGCAGGTCTCATTTACGGTCTCAACACAACACCTTATTTATGTTTAGAGTATTATTCAGAGCTTACTCAACACATGATGTGGGACCAGAGGCCATCATCAGGGTTATTTGTTCCTACCTAACTTAGCCACAGTAGACATTATACAACTGTTTCCACAGGCTAAACAGTTGTTCACATGACTAGTAAACTGGCCTTTAAGTGTTGAGCTGCATTACCAAATCTTATTCACAACATACCAGCACCGCTTTATGATTGCATACAGATTGAAAGTATAGTTTACGGATATTATTCAGAGCTCTCAATTGTGTGTCATTGTGTATTTTAAAACGCTTACAGTGCTGCATGAATAAGTGTTGCTTTTGTAATGTAGTTGACAGTAGGGCTGCACGATATTGAAAAAAACTGACATCGCAATTTTTTTCCCCCCTGCGGTATATATTGCGTTTTTTTTAACTATATTTAACCGGATGAAGGTATTGTCTCCACAGATTATTTAAGTATAGTATCTAAGCGATCCGATCTCGCGACAGGGGAAGCAAACACAGACATCACAACACGTACCTTTACGGAGCTTTTACGGGAGATCGTCTCACCGTAGCTGTAAATCTGATCAAAAGAAGTGTTCAATGGCATTAAAACAAGAAAAAACGCGGCTGAATCGGTTAATCAATAGGTTGATAATGTGTCTGTGTAATCATTTTGTCCATTTATAATCCATAATTCAATTTTTATGTAAAAATCGGAGAGGAAAAGTTAGCTGCTAATGGTAGCCACCAGTGTTTTGATGGTCTGCAAACTAGCGGGGCGGGGCCTGCTGTGATCTGATCAAGAATGATTGTGATTGGTGGTTTGCTGTGCATGCAGGGGAAGTTCTACACACACCAACACATGAACAAATAAGGAGTGAGAGTGACGCGTAGCCAAAACCGGAAGCNTATGCAGCTTCCGGTTTTGGCTACGCGTCACTCTCAATCCTTATTTGTTCATCTGTTGGTGTGTGTAGAACTTCCCCTGCATGCACAGCAAACAACCAATCACAATCATTCTTGATCAGATCACAGCAGGCCCCGCCCCGCTAGTTTGCAGACCATCAAAACACTGGTGGCTACCATTAGCAGCTAACTTTTCCTCTCCGATTTTTACATGAAAATGGAATTATGGATTATAAATGAAAAAAATGATTACACAGACACATTATCAACCTATGGATTAACCGATTCAGCCGCGTTTTTTCTCGTTTTAATGCCATTGAACACGTATTTTGATCAGATTGACAGCTACGGTGAGACGATCTCCCGTAAAAGCTCTGTAAAGGTACGTGTTGTGATGTCTGTGTTTGCTTCCCGTCGCGAGATCGGATCGCTTAGATACTATACTTAAAGAATCTGTGGAGACAATACCTTCATCCGGTTAAATATA
>NW_011368038.1:0-5733 GCF_000735185.1 Notothenia coriiceps | reverse complement strand
CCGTCCGCCGCTTAAAGGTGGGGGGCGCGGACCGGCCATAGAGCCCATAGAGTTAAAGGTGGTGGACTGTAACCTGTAACATCCATAGATTTAGGAGGTCCCCTAGTGGCCGTTAGCTGTACAAATCCATAGATTTAGGAGGTCCCCTAGTGGCCGTTAGCTGTAACAATCCATAGATTAGCCGCACCGTTATATAAGCCGCAGCGTCGAAAAATGGGAAAAAAGGCGCGGCTTATAGTCCGAAAATTACGGTATATTGGAGCGAGACTGTAAACCCAACAGGAAGTCGGGCATTTTGAATTTTATGGTGTTTTTTGAACATTTTAGGGTTAATCCTCCTACAGATTTCATCCTATCGCCTTTCAAATGAGTCAGTATGATCTAAATGTCAAAAGTTACTGCAACTTCACTCCTGTTATATGATGCATACTTATTTGATTTCTATCCCCATGTGTTTGCCTCTAATTTAATATTTGAGTCTACTCGCTATAGTGTCCAACTGTTGTGTAACAAAGTACATGTCCTCGCTGTGGGACGAGTGTGTGTGTGTGTGTGTTTTCTGTGGTTGCTCCTCAGACCTCTGGTTCTCCTCTCTCTCGGCGGCAGCGAGACTTTTCTTCTGCTTCAGCTGCTCGGCCGAGGAACTCTGCTTCACCACCACCACCGCCTGCAACACACACACACACACACACACACACACACACACACACACACACACACACACACACACACACACACACACACACACACACACACTTTAATAATGTTTTTTTTACATTTTTAACAAAACAAATCAGTTAAACAATAAAAATATCATTATATTATATAATATAAAAAAAATACAATTTAAACTCATACTTAAAAAACTAAGAATGAATATAAATAACAATAGTATAATTTTCTCACATGTTCTAGCTTTACACACTTATATCCCCATAAATACAAAGTTATTATTTTTTTAAATTGCACGGTTTAAAATAGACAACCCTATTATATAATAACTCAATATTTATATATCAGTATTTCATCAGAGATATTGTGATATTTAATGTTCTCCATATTACTCGTCTTACTTTCTGTAAATATTAAAAGTTTCTACCTGCTGTAAGAAATTGTAAATATTGTTAGTTGTTGGTTCTGACCTGTTTCTGAACCCCCTCCCCCGCCGGGCTCACAGCCCGCAGGTTCTGGTTCTGGTCCTTCTGCTTCCCCTCCTGCTGTTTCTTCTTCTTTGGTTTCTGCTGGATCTTCAGCAGCTCTTGGACGCTCGCCGGCGCCTGGATGGTCACCAAGTTCTGGATCTGGTGGTTCTGGATCTGGTGGTTCTGGGTCGGCTGCTGCTGGATCTGGAGGTTCTGAATCTGGTGGTTCTGGGTCGGCTGCTGCTGGATCTGAATCTGGTGGTTCTGGGTTGGCTGCTGCTGGATCTGGAGGTTCTGGATCTGGTGGTTCTGGGTCGACTGCTGCTGGATCTGGAGGTTCTGGATCTGGTGGTTCTGGGTCGGCTGCTGCTGCTGGATCTGGATGGGCAGCTGCAGTTTGATCTGCTGTGGTACCGCTCCACCCTGCTGCTGGGCCTGGATCTGGATCTGGGCCTGGATCTGAGCCGCCACGTGGGGAGGGAGAGCGGAGAGGAGCTGCACCGGCTGCTGGAGGCCCGGTACCGTGATCAGCTGGTGCCTGAGGGGGGACTGGACCTGCACCTGGGTCTGGTTCTGAGGCTGGAACTGGACCTGGAGCTTTGCTTGGACTTGAGGTTGGGCTTGGATCTGAATCTGCTGCTGCTGGACCTGGTTCTGCTGCGGGGACTGGACCTGGAACTGGGTTTGGATTTGAGTTTGGACCTGGGGTTGTTGCTGCTGCTGGACTTGGAACTGGGTTTGGATTTGAGCTTGGACCTGGGGTTGCTGCTGAACCTGGCTCTGTTGCTGGAACTGGATCTGAACCTGGGGATGGAGCTGGTTCTGGGCCTGAGTTTGGACCTGCTGCTGTTGAGCCTGGGGTTGAAACGAAGCCTGTATCTGCGGGTGGTACTGAGGCTGGACCCGGGTCTGGACCTGGGGCTGAAACTGGACCTGAGGCTGGAGGTTCTGTGTCTGCGTTTGAGGCGTGAACTGAACCCGGACCTGTCCGTGGTTCTGGGCTTGTGCTTGGGCCTGAATGTGTTGCACTTGGGCGAACGGTTGGACCTGGATCTGGGCCCGGATCTGGTTCTGGATCTGGTTCTGGCGCTGGGGGGAGAGAGGAGTCTGGATCTGAGGCTGTGAGGGTCTGACAGCAGGGAGGCCCATGTGGACCTGAACCGCTGAAACAGGGATCTGAGAGAGCTGCTGCACTGAGACCACAGCAGGGAGTCCTGGGGGAGGGGGCTGAGGCAGGGCGGGGGGGTTCTGAGGCTGATGGACCAGGGTCTGAGACAAGGTCGGGGTCCAGAGCTGGTGCTGAGCCGTCCTAAGATCAGCCAGAGCTGCAGCAGGAAGGAGAAGAGAAGCATCAATAAACAGACATGAGTAAACACAGCAGCTTCCAAAGGCTCTCAACTGAAGCGCTGAAGTGCTGTATGAACACATTTGACATTATTTGTTTCACTACTTTTTACTAAAGATTACAGTTTTGTATATAAGTGTATATTTTTTGCTATATTTTATCTTATTTTTACAAAACATTTCTCCAAAATTTACACTTTTTATTAAAATATTTCGTATATTTTTTTAATGTAATTTTCTTTCATTTTGTATTAACACATTGTATATAACTTGTTTGAATTATTTAAACATTTTTAACTGTTTATTTCAATTATTTTAACTTTTAAATTGTTTTATTTAACCAGATTTTCTCGTACATTAGGATGCATAATTCTATTGTCAAAGATAAAATGCATAAAAACACAGTTTGCTCTGGATGTGCGTTTCTCGTGTTCCTTACCTGGCACTGAGGGTGTTGTAGCGGTGGCGGTGACGGGGGTGACCACAGCAGCATGAAGAGGTACATGAAGGGGGGTCTGGATCTGAGTCAGACCCCCTGGGGAGGGGGCTAAAATCTGTGTGGAAACAACACCTAAAACTGGGGAGGAAACGGGGGCGAGAGCTGGGGTCGGGACTCTGACCGGAGAGGGAAGAGAGGCGGACGCTGGGATCTGAAGCGAGTTTGTAGATACGGCCATTTGGGGGGAGGTTTTGATTAAAGTCGGGGCTAAAGAAGGGGCGGGGCTTAAAACATGTGTCTGGATTTGGGGTGCAACTTGTCCCGGGAAAGGGAGCGAAACTGCAGTTTGTGCAGGGAAAACCCCCGAAGAGAGGGTGGAGATTTGAGTCATTGCTGGGGAGGGAATAGGGTGGGGGAGGGAAGTGGGTGAGCATATCTGAGAAGCCATTTTGTTCTGCATGGGAGCCAAACTCGGCATTTGTGTCGGGACAGGAAGAGGGGCGACCATTTTTGTTTGTGTCAGGGACGAGGGGGTGGTTTGGACTTGTGCGGGGGCTCTGGTTTGGCTTTGAAGCGGCGTTTGAGGGGTGGTAGTGGGTGAGGAGGGGGAGGATGATGGGGGGACGGGGGTGAAGAGGAACCGCTGCACCTGGCCGTTGGGCATGGCCGCCTGCATGAGCTGCTGCCCGGGGCTGGGGACCACCGTCACCCCATGGGGGAGGATCTGTAACTGACCCTGGGTCTGCCCCTGACCCTGGATCACCACCGTCAGACCAGGGTTCCCCCCCTAAAGAGGAGAGAGGGAGAGAGATGCATTTAACTTAGAAATCCAAGGGAGAGAAGAAGAAGTTTGAGTTGATGCGATAGACGTGTGTCTCACCTGAGCGCCCTGTGTGAGCTGCAAGAGTTGAGCCATGGTGAGTTTAACCTGACCCTGCTGGGGTCTGCTGGGCTGGGGGGCGGCAGGCGTCTGTCCGGGGGTCGGGGGGGCCGGACCTGCTGCTCTCTGAGGGGTCTGCAGGGGGGCGGAGCCAGTCTGCTGAGGCTGGCCTGGAGGAGAGGAGGGAGAATGTTTTATTAACCCTACAAAGCTAAATGTGGCTAATGTTGGGCTATAAAGGAACTACAGCACGGTCACATGACTTCAAGTCACCACCGCTAAGCTAAAGGTGGCTAATGTTGGGCTATAAAGGAACTACAGCTTATGCTAAACCACCTAAATCAAATTTGAATAAATGTGGGAAACTTCATTACAACATACATTTAAATTAATTTAGCAATACATGATTCATCCTTCTTTTACCCTGATTAATGCCTTCTGTAAGACAGTGTTTTTTATCAGTAAATATATGCATTTTCTTGCATTAAACAGTGAGAAGCAAATACAAGACTGTGTTGCAACACGGTGTAAGGCATGAGCCACTAAGACCTTCATTTTCTAATAGATATTATAGTGTGAAAGATCACCTTGCTGAGCCAACGCTGGACTCCTGAGCATCGCTGCGCCCGCAGCCGTAGCTGGTGAAGGTGTGGTGCCCGATTGGATTTGACCTACTGTTGTGACGGTCTGAAACACAAAGCCATAAAGATGAAATCTTCAATTATCATGCTTAATATTTCTGAAACTGAAAAGGACATGGAGAAAGAAACAGACCTGCTGCGGGGTGGTTGTTGTGGAGTTGGAGGCTCTGATGTTCATGTTTCCAGTCGTTGGATGTAATGTGCTGTAAGTCCTCATGTTAGCAGGGGGTCCAGAGGGGAAGATGCCCAGGACCTTCTGCTGCACGACACCTGTGGATAAGAGAAACATTTAATAAGTGAAAGAAGCAAATATGCATTGGGTGATACAGGTCGAGGATGCACAAAAGCAGCGAGGCATGCACTGTGTGCGGGGAAGAGCGCGAAAGCAACTAAAAAAAGCTTGATTTAAATTGGGTAACGGTAGATTAAAAACAACACTTAGAAACACGCTAAGACAAAAATCCAATTCCAATAGAGTGGTGCAGGAGTCCTTATCCCAGAAATGAGTCATCATGTTCCCTGGTCTGGAAGTCAATGGTTCTGAATGTGTTTTTGGTTGTTAGCCTGAAATAAGGTCTGTGGTTAACACAAGCTGAAGAGGGCGGGGTCGGTGCAGAGTGCAGCCTGCGCTGCTGGCTTCCTCCAAGTTTACAGTAAAACAAACTGGTGGTGTGACCAATGGCCATCTACAATTATTAACACTATTACTATTATTAGCATTAGTCTATATTTTGGTTGAAACTAAGCCAGGAAAAAAAAGAAAAACATAAATAATAATAAAAATATATATAAATAAAATCGAATTTTAAAAAATAATTTTCGATTATGGAGACTGTAACGAATATTCGAAAAATCGAATAACCGCTGGCATCCCTAGTAAACACCCCACTGGTGGAGGTTGCTAACACGTGTCTAAATGAGACGACTAAACGTCATCACGCTCAACATTAGCCACCTTTAGCTTAGCGGTGGTGACGTGAAGTCATGTGACCGTGCTGTAGTTCCTTTATAGCCCAACATTAGCCACCTTTAGCTTAGCGGTGGTGACGTGAAGTCATGTGACCGTGCTGTAGTTCCTTTATAGCCCAACATTAGCCACCTTTAGCTTAGCGGTGGTGACGTGAAGTCATGTGACCGTGCTGTAGTTCCTTTATAGCCCAACATTAGCCTCATTTAGCTTAGCGGTGGTGACGTGAAGTCATGTGACCGTGCTGTAGTTCCTTTATAGCCTAACATTAGCCTCCTTTAGCTTAGCGGTGGTGACGTGAAGTCATGTGACCGTGCTGT
>NW_011368037.1:0-1261 GCF_000735185.1 Notothenia coriiceps | reverse complement strand
ATCATTATAGTATTACTATTTCGGTGATTAGATAACATATAAATTATATTTTATGTAAATTTAGTTACATTTCCATGACTTTTCCAGGTTTTTAATGACCGTAGGAACCCTGTTTGTTATGTTCCAGGATGTCTTGTGCCACAAACCTGAAACCTATAGAACAGCTGTACAAGAGAGCTATCAAGCTGTTGGACAGAAAGCCAAATTCATACCACCACTGTACCATCCTTGAAAAACACAATTTATTGAGTTTTGACAATTTTAAGTCTTTTAAAAGTACGGTATGTGCTTTATTTATAAATGTTTACATGGACTGGCACCCCCTCCCTTAGGGGAATGGAATTCATCCACAAAAAACACACTGCGCTGCACTAGGTCAGAAACCAGAGGAGACTGTGAAGTCCACCGTCGACGGACCACTTTTGGACAAAATGTCCATTAAAGGCAGCTCATTGTGGAATAGCCTCCCAACTGAGATACGGGATTGTCCCACTCTCAATAGCTTCAAAGGTCAACTCAGAGAATGGTTGAGAAACAACCAGACGTGCAATCACCGCTAAATGCACTTTAACACAGGGGTATCTCCTTTTGCACTTGATGTATCTCTTGTATCTCCTCTTGCACTTGATATGTCGTAGCTGCTACATTGTACTGCCATGTGGTTAATGCTTGTGTGATGCTCTTGCTCTTTCTGCATATCATGTATTTATTTTTGCCATGTTTATAACTGTCATGTTCTTATATGTTGTATGTGACGGGACTAAGGATGGAAATGAGCTCAAACCTAAAAATCTGGCTCATTTACATTTGAAAGCATTATTTTGTTTAAAATGTTCATCAATGTGCATTGTCCCGGTTCAAATAAACGATTACATTAAATGAAAATGTCAAACTATTACTTGAACTTATCAGTTTAAATAGGCAACAGCTAGATTGAACTGAAAACACCGTAAACAGCTAATAAGGAACGTTGGGGCAATGCTAAAAGTTACCTTTAAATACTCTTCGATTGTTTTATTTCAAAAATATAAAAAAACATTTGACTATCTTATTATTTGATCGGTTCATAATCATAACTTTGTTGCAAAAATCTCCATTATTATGCACTTTTTCCTATTTTTTCATCAATCGTTATCAATTAACACAAACTCAAAGACAGTGCTTCCCTTACAACAGGGGTGTCAAACTCAATTTCATCGCGGGCCACATTCGCATTATGGTTGCACTCAAAGGGCCGGTTGTAACTTCAAGACTATATAAA
>NW_011368036.1:0-1781 GCF_000735185.1 Notothenia coriiceps | reverse complement strand
TACGTCTGAAAGCAGAAGTCTAGGGCAAATAATTGCAAGTCTTTTCAGTGAGAATGTCACAAAACGATTTCAAAAGAAAAGCAAATTAAAAAAGTGACATTTTGAAAAAAAAGTAACATTTTGAAAAAGGAGTAACATTTTGAGAAAAAATGCAAATTCTGCGAAAAAAAGTCAAATTTGAGATTCATGGTGGGACATGTAGTTTATGGGCAACGTGCTTCTGTAAATCGCCATGTAACCTGATAACAAACATATTATATTCTTTGCAAGCTCTTGTGGGGCCACAGAAAACGAAGTCGCGGGCCCCCGGGCATTGAGTTTGACACCCCTGCTCTAAGTCTTAATTCCCTTACTTTGATGGTCTCCATGGTGACTTCAGTGTCCCTGGTGGCCTCCTCCAAAAGTGGCCTCATCGTCCCCAGCTCTTCCTGCATCTTACTCACATCATCTGCTGTGCTGAGGAGCTATGGGATGACAGAAACGCTTATTCATCACAAGTACACAAAAACAAATGTATTTTCTATTGCTGTTTCCCTCCTTTGTTTCAGTGCCTTGCCTTGTCTAGGCCGGTCTTCATGCGCTGACGAGCACTGCACAGTTCTTGCTTCTTGCGCACGGTGAGATCTGAGAAGATTTTCAGCAGCTCCAGGTAGCTCTTGGGGGTGACGTAGTTGTGCCTGGAAAGCTCAGCCAGGTACTGATCACACTTTCTGGCTACCATCTGGTGGATCTCCACACACATCAATGTCTGCAAAAGGGAATTCATTGTTGAGCGTGTGCTTAGTAAAAAGTTATTTCATTGCTGTTTGATTTTTGATTGTAGTTTCTTTTCTCTGCAGACAAACTATATTCCCTATTTATTTGACAAAGGTATAAAACTACATTTGCGCATTTGTTTGGGTGATTTTTCCCCATCCTTGTCAAATGCTGTGCAAACTGTCGACACATTATGAATGACGGTGAGGTTTGTTTCTATGTTTTCTTAATTCATTTTATATTTAAGAAAATATTTTTTTGAATGTATGTTACGATATTCAAACTTATCAATAAATCCCACTGACACACACGCAGCATGCTCACCAGTCCCCTCATGGCTGTGGGGCTGACGTCTAGCTCAGGCAGCTCATTGAGGAACGATGTAGCCACAGCCTGCAGAGCCTCCTCCGGCCAGGCGCTGAACCAGTCTATGGTGCAACATGTCACCAAGGAGGGAAACTGCCTCAGCCGCGCACGGAACACCTCACCCATAGGACTGCAGAGGAAGGAGAGGAAATTAGGATTAAGAAGAACACATATTAAAGCTCCCATATTATAATGTTGTTCATCAATATATTATAGCTCTCAGATATATACAAAACATCTCTCTGAAGTGTTGGGCTCCAAACACCAAACAGATCATTGCAGCATCCCATAATCCCCTCTGTTTCAGCCCTGTTTCAAAAGTGCTGATTCTCTGTCTGTTACTTTAGAATGAAAATAAGGAGCCACCCACCACGGCCCTCTGAGAGAGATTTGGTTAAAAAGAACACAATGGTGCTCTAGGAGGAGATTCAGGTGATAAGGGGGGGGTTACCTTGGTTGGTGATTGGCTAATGGTTACTCAAGCCAAAACATCTTTATGACATCATAAAGTGGCCAAAATCTGATCAGCTCATTTTCAGACACGTTTTTATATTACATTGCATCACATGTCATTTGTTAGACGCTTTTATCCAAAGTGACTTACATACATTCAGTACTGTGGTCAATCCCCACAGGAGCAATTTGGGGTGAAGTGTCTT
>NW_011368035.1:0-7305 GCF_000735185.1 Notothenia coriiceps | reverse complement strand
ATTCCTTTTCTTGATGGCGGTCACCGGGAACACCATGGGTGTTACAAAGTTGACTAAGTCATCCAAAATTCAATGAAAGTGGGGATCGGCAATTTAATATGTTCAAATGTCTGCTCTGAAGGATATCATAAAGCCTTAATGCAATCGTATGTGAAACAAAAAAGTTATGATTGATGAAAGTAGTAAATCGGTCAGATTTGACCCGAAGACAACAGGAGGGTTAATAACACAAAGGTAATCGCTCTGTTAAAAATACATGTATTAATAAACAATTAGTGGAATAATCGATTAAATGTTGTTAGATCAATGGATAATGACATTTATAAATATTCAAGCACTAATGTTGATATCAACAATAATAATAATAATAATAATAATAAATGGAATTTATAAAGCGCCTTTCACAGACCCAAGGTCACTGTATATGGTGGACAGACAAAACAAAACAGACAATGAGGAGCGAACAAAACAAGAAAAAAATAAAATAAAATAAAGGAAGCCAGGGGACCAGGAAAGGACTAGGGTCCGAAGGCCATGGTGAACAGGTGGGTTTTTAGTGAGGATTTGAAGATATCAGAAAGAATACTTAATAATGAACCAATGATACAATTAACCATATCGACTGTTAAAGCATCTCAAATCTCTCAAGTCTACAGCATTGTGGCAGTTATTGTACTTATTTAGTCAAAAACGATCACAAGATTTTTCATATTTAAAATGTTCTTTATAAAAATAAGTTTAAAACTTGGCGAACCATTTTCCTCTTCTCAGAGTTCTATACTAATGTGGTCTTGTTTTAGTCGGTGAAAAGTATCAATACCGTTGATCCAGTAAGATCTATAAAGAAGCTTATAATACTTAAATCATTATTTGCAATTGACTCCTGAGTGATCCACCACATGAAAGGCGAGGACAAACCTATACCTTCAGGCCACCTGGACACGATGTGACAGGATGTGTGTTTGAAAAAGCAGATGCACACACACACACACGCACACGCACGCGCACGCACGCACGCACGCACGCACGCACACACACACACACACACACACACACACACACACACACACAGCAGGTGGCGGATCTTGACATAGCACACGTCTTCAGTCATGGAGTATTTTTGGATGTGACAGAGATGGAGCGATCTCCTGCTGCTCACCAGGGCTGGGCCGGGAGTACATAGCACACAGAGGGACTGACTCACTGACATATGACACACACACACACACACACACACACACACACACACACACACACACACACACACAGGTGATTGTCTAACTGGTGATGGTTTTCTCACATCTTTTAAAGATTATTATACCATTTTAATCCAATAGGGTGTAAAATAAATGACATTCAGCTCAGACTGTGTGTGTTTTCGCTCGCCAACGCCAAAGAGGAAGTGAGGGCCGAGTGTTTCGGAGCAGCCGGGTTTTGAAAGTAGAAGTAGAGGGTTTCCGGTGACACTAGTTTGATCTACCATTATGTGTGAAGCAAAGCCGTGGGCAGGTTTGTTTCTGCTGTGTCATTTATATAGCTTTATGACCTTAATCAGAGCATGCGGCTTGACGGCTGATTTTCTTGATTTCCTGCGGTTATAAAATAATACAATAAAAGAGGACTGTGATGGATTAAACACACATATAAAACAATCTGGGAGATTGAGAGATGATGAGAAGAATGAGATAATTAATCTTCTGATGGACTATTTTTTATGTTAGGCAATATCACAATGACTTAAACACAACCTGCTACAAACCAATCAACCACATCCTCACACTCCATAACCAATCAGATCTCTTTCCATAACACACACTTAGACCCACACCATGACCTGTTAAATAGTAAACTACCTTTCAACTGAAACCACACACACACACACACACACACACACACACACACACACACACACACACACACACACACACACACACACACGGCTCCACCATGTTGACAGTCTATTAAATATTACTCACTGAGAGCGCCACACTGTATGTCTTGATAAAAAGGTGGATTATCTTTACAATGTCTACCAATAAAGCGCTGCTCATAACGGTCTAGGAAGTGTTATACAGTTCATCATTGAGAGTTGATATACTTTTCCTCATGATGGCTGTTTACACAAATCCATCATAGCTGCTTTTCTAACATGTGGACCAATTTAAGATTTCAAACTGAGATTAGTTTAGCTCACTGCTATTTCAAATGCAAGTCTATTTGTAACTCTAAGTCTATTTTAAATTCTGTGGTCTACTTAGTACTGATGTCTTCTTGTAATAGCAACATTTAGTAGTTACAATTGTGATGTTGTTGAAAGGTCATGAACTATAACGAAAAGCAGTTTATAAAACCCAAGTCCCCAAAAAGCATAATAGGGCCCCTTTAAACTGACGTAAAGTCACAGAGAGGGATCACCACTTATTACACTTCATCCTGAGAACATGAATATCAAACATGTTGCTGCTTGGTCAGGCTTTTATAATGACTTTGATTCATTCTCCGGGCATCTTGAATGTCTGCGCTAAATTTCATGGCAATAAGTCCTGAGGTTGTTGAGATATTGGGGGTCTGGAGTGACCAACAATGCCCTTCCTGCATCCACAGAGCTCGCATGGCCATGGGCAGCGCCAGAGGTTTTCTTTTGGGGGTGCTGTGGGGTAGCTTGAAGTTTCATAGAGGGTGCTCAAACATGTAGGGTTTCCCATTAAGGTACTGGGCACTACAGTTGAATTTTCTACTGCAACACTCCCCACACGCACACACAGAGTACCGCGACTGTTACAAAAACATACATTTCTTGGGGTTGCTTAGCAGTTGCTAGGCCAAATGTTGGTGTTGCTGTAGCAACTCCAAGCTACCGCCTGGCGCCGCCCCTGCGCATGGCTAAAGACTTTAAGAAACAAGGAAGAAGTTATATAATAATGTGTCATTGTTTGCACGTTTATAATACAATTCTAAAAAACGTTAAAGCCCCAACCCCCCCAAATACACAACTGGACTTTTCCTTAACATCACAGGAAAACTGAAGGGTACTGTAAACACAACCTTATGAGTAACATGCCCAGTGAATGTTCCCACAATGCAATAAAAAGATAAGCATGTGCGCACTTACTTAACATCCGAGTATTAAGATTCATATCCATCTTTCAACCCATCAAGATCCTTCCTGTTGACATGTATATATTATGTGCTTACCTTTTTTTTCTTTTTGGCTTTTGTATGCAATTAGGATTTGCACTTAATTGTTATTTTAGGCTTCTAAAATTGCCCTTTGTATTGCAACAGCCGCTCATCAATAACCCTCAAGATATAAAGTGCTACCTTATCTTACGCCCCTCTGTGTTGTGCAAGCTGAACAGACAGCAGTGACGGACCCCAACTCAACATTTTTGAATGATTTAAAGATCTTCAATGACAGAGGATCTCGTTTGAATTCAATCAAAACCACCTCATGGGGCTTCAGTTGTGCGGCCGGCTTCTTCCATGCTCTCAGATACAGAGCTTGAACACAGTGAGCAGCTAAAGAGAGTCAATGGAGACTCACAAACATAAACCTCTGAGACTGATTAACTTGTTTAACTGCATCAGTACCCTGGAGCGAGCCAGTGCAAGATTTAAACTGCAGTTTTTTTCACAGAAAAATCTCTTTCATGGATTGTCTGAACAAACCCAGGAGACAGCTTAGGTCCTAGAACCGTGGCGTTTCAAGACCAATTTTACTCGGGTGGGCCGTGCTGGGGCCAGTTATATAATGTGTGGGAAAAAATGTCAAAATTTGTATTAGTATAAGTTCAGTACAGCTCATAGCGCCCAAAAAAATAACACATTCCCTAATTTTTTTCCAAGTTACAGCACAGTATTCGCTGCAACACTATCACAACATGCATCGTCATGGGCCTTCTTTCGATGGTGGCTTAAAGGGGGTATGAGCTCAGTGTTACAGAGGCACTGATCCCTGTCGGCCCCCCCTTTAGAACTGCTCATGTCTCAGATGAAACCCAGATGTGCCCACAAATGCGCTGAAGGTAATATTTTGCCTAAGATAGGTAGTCTCCGTACAGCTTTCCGTGCGCTAAGCTGGAAGGCACTTCAGGCTGAAATGGAACAATCAGCAGCCAAATACTGTACGTGCTTCCAATGGTATTAACGCTTAATAGGGGAGGGGGGAGGATGTTCAAGAGGACAGCCGTGAACTTTCGCAGGTCCTTTTCCAAGTTTGAAGAGTCCTGGTGACTGTAAGTGAATTACAATAACAGGATGAGGATGGCTTCCCTCCAGCCCTGCTGCAGCAAAGTGGATTAAAGCTCCACCATCCATTACGCTTAGCGCTCAGAGACACACTTAATTAAAAAGCCACTGAGCGGGTCAACTCTCTCTCTCCCCCCCCCCTCCACATCAAACACTCTTGATTATTTCCTTTGTTCTTTCCATTTGCCTTGCGATAAAAAGTAAGGGGAAAGGGCAATAAAAACTCCATCATGTGACACTTATTACCGTACGGTACAATTCACAAGCAACACAGTAAGAGCGACTGGCATCATGAGTGTTTCCTCTCAGACCTTTTAACAGAGTCTTCAGAGAGCCAAAGGTTTTCAGACACACAGAGTGTTGGTGGGTGTGTGGTGCTCTCTCTAAGCCGGGGTCCCCCGACATGCTGTTAGCTTTCTCTGGTGGGAGCTGAAGTCTGTCCGCCACCAGGTTTCAGTCAATATGACTCCGCGGACAAAAGCCTTTTCACAGATTAACCCACACGTTCTCATAATAGCCAACCAAAATGTTCTACTTCAACTCTCTCTCCAACAACTAACAGTTATTTGTGATGATACATTTATCATTAAAGATCTCCATCCCAGTTTCTCAAAGTTCTGATGGCTTTAAATGTCTTGTTTTATCCGTCCACAATCCAAAGACATTCAGTTAAATATGATATTTAAAATAAATGCAGGTAATCTCCATATTTGAGAGTTTGGAAACAACATTTTCGGAAGTGTTTGCATTAAAAATTGTTTAGTTAACTTATCGATGCAGCATTATCTGACATAAAAAATAAATAACTATCAGATTAAAGTTAGCAAGTGTCAAAAATAAAAAATGTAAGCACACTTTTTCATCCTCTCTGCTCTCATTTGTGAACCACTCGGCCTGACATGGTGCTGTAGAAGTAGTCTTTAAACTTGTGAAATAATCTAAATTTGGAAGACTTTTTGTTAATTTAACAAGTTGGAGAGAAACTCCCTCTGACGTGAACAGCTGCACCGCCCTCAATCGTAAGGCTTTACAGAGGGTGGTGAAAACTGCACAGAACATCATCAGGACGGAGCTGCCATCCATGGAGGACCTTTACTCCCAGCGGCTCAGGAAGAAAGCCCTCAGGATTATAAAAGACCCCCATCACCCCAGCCACAAACTGTTCAGTCTGCTGCCGTCTGGCAGGCGTTACCGCAGCATCCGGACAAAAACCACCAGACTCAGGGACAGCTTCATCCCGCAGGCCATAAGACTGTTAAACA
Source organism: Notothenia coriiceps (assembly GCF_000735185.1). Lineage (NCBI taxonomy): Eukaryota > Metazoa > Chordata > Actinopteri > Perciformes > Nototheniidae > Notothenia > Notothenia coriiceps. The sequence continues at coordinate 1,795 of NW_011368035.1, read as the reverse complement.
CCTGAACTGTTGAAACAACATCCATAACATTCATCTGCTACTTAGTAATTATTTATCTATTTATCTAATATATCATTCCAATAGCTTGCATATAGATTCTTATTTCACTATTTCTAAACAATTTTTCTTTTTGTAATTTACTTTTTAATAATTACTTGCACTATATTTTTCTGTTTATCTGTGTTTTGTGTCGCACTGTTGGAGAAGCCTGTGACCTAAGATTTTCATCGACATAACTACTCTGTAGTAGGGCTGCTCAATTAATCGTATTTTAATCGCAATTACGATTTTGGCTTGCAACGATTATGAAAACAACATAATCGAAATAAAACGATTATTTATTTATTTTAATTAATTATTTTTTTTATTGGTTTTTCAGTTGAATTATACGTATGACAAATAAAGAACCTTGAACCTTGAACTTTGGGATGTTAGCCTTTGCAGACCATTTACAAAACCTATATAACACACTACAGGGAAAGGAAAAAAAACCAAAAGCATAATAGGGCGCCTTTAAGGTGTCAGGTCAACGGAAATGAGATCAAGTACTCTATTCCTCTTGGCATTTATAAATGTTTTGAGTTCCCATTTACTGTGGCTATTTCCTTCACTCGTTTTCACATCCTCTGTTTCTCTTTCTCATCCCCCAGCCCGCCGCTCTGGTGCTGCTGCCTGCTTTGACAGCTCAGATCCAGATGGATTACTGTAAGCCAATAAATCTGTCGGAGTCTGTGCCCCAGTGGTGACAGCCTGACGACCCCTGCTTGTGTGCCTCTACCCGTGTACGAAGGCATGCCCAAGTTTCCACATGCTCCCTGACCATGGTGTCAAAGTCAAAATCCCTGTGAAGCAGCCAAACATATCATGGCATCTGGCTGGGGGACTGTGTGCCCTTAACCTGCATCTGATCCAGTGATAGGCTGAGATCCCACATATCTCATTCAGCCTGTCCACATGTAGAGCAAGTACCCTACATGTACACTACATGTCAACCCCATATGATGAGCAGGTACATATGCAGAGCCTTGTGTACCTGTCATTCAAAAATATAAACACAAGCAGTATCAGTAGGTCATGGTCACTGGTAGACTATTCAAAGATGTTTTGTTTGTCACGATGACAAGCTTCAGTTTAAGTTTGAATCCAGTGTTCATGTGATAGAAACCTGACCTCCCTAAGGGTCAACGTGTTTAAATCCTTGCTACTCAGTAAAGCCCCTTTTCAACTCTATGATCCTAAACACATAACCACATAATGACACCAAATAATGCTTCTGTATCAAGCTGACACTAATAACATTTACACTTGTAGAATAAAAATACAACACTAATAATTTATCCGTGTACTGTCAGTTCTTGGTCTAAATCACAACAGATTGATAACAAAAAAGTTAATACTTTAAATGCTCTGGATGTTAATCCAAACTGACTGACTAGTTTGCACGTTAAAAACCCTGCTGAAAAAACCAGCATAGACCAGTTTAAGATGGATGCTGGGCTATGCTGGTTTTAGCTGGTCTACCAGCAGTCTTACTGGTGAAACTGAAACAGACACAGACAGACAGAGAGGGCGGGACACGGGGGAACGGCGAGACGGCAGTGGTTGAAACAAAGCGGTATAAAACATGGTTTTGACTGGCACTAACGTAGCGTCCACACGGCGGCGTGCGTTGAAGCTTGTCGGTGGGCGTGTCTGAAACTCGACCAACAACCAATCACATGAATCTCCCGCCCCGGACACACAAGCACGCGGTTTGATTGGCTAGAGCTTGTACTGGGATATGATTCGATTGGCT
>NW_011368034.1:0-1771 GCF_000735185.1 Notothenia coriiceps | reverse complement strand
AGATAAACCCATTAGTTGGCGAGAAGACACACTTCCTCTTACTTTAAATCATGTGTTCTTTGCTTTTTGTTATATATTCTTCTTTTATAACTACCACACACACACACACACACACACACACACACACACACACACACACACACACACACTTCACCACACAACGCACTTTGTAACACAACTTTCTCCACATTTGTATTCATTTTAATTATTGTTTTTACCACAAATAGATTTTCTTTAAACAATTCAAATAGATTTTAAGAAACCTTAGCCGACTGAGAGCAGAACTATAATAAGTGTCATGAGAAACACATCCAGGTCCTAAGATCTGCTCTAATGTGATGTCTCTATTCTTCACTTAAGAAGTTAGTTTCAAAATCTACACAGAGGCTTTTTGTAATTCCCCCGAGCGACAGATGATGTTCTTTTCATACAAAAACCCCAATTCATGTATAAAATAGGATCAAGCATCCATTAAAATAATATATATATCGATTTCATATTTTATTTCTTTAGTTGTGTTTAATTTTTTTATGAATTATGCCTTTATGTTCCTTCAAACATCATTTCTTTTTTGGAATAAAACAAATATTTCAGGTTTTGTGGACATCGTTTATTTCCACAAAACAGACTTTACGTCTACTTTTACGAAATGTCTTTGTTTTATTATTATTATATATGAGGCGATAAATAGTATTACACCCGTAATTGATCCACCAAAGAGGACATTTCATCTGTAGAGTCGAAGCTTGTGGGGATTATCTTGTAGTTTCTTGACGTTCTCTCCAGAAATGGGTGACGAGCCTCGACTGGTTTGCATTCCTGCTCCGGACTTGAATGTTTTAGAGTCAGGACGTTAATGTTTCTCGCTCTGTTTGACTCGGAGAGCGTCGCTGGAGGGAAGTGAGTCACCGGGCAGATTACGGGACGACTCCCATTTAATTCATGTCTCAACGCCCACTCACTTCCCAACGGCAGGGATTTACTCTACCCCAGTTTAAAGAAGATCAGACATCAAAATATATTTGACCTCCATCTCAAACACGAGGACGATAGCGTACGCTTGTTAGTAATAATCACGTGCAGCTCAAAGTGCTTTACAAAATGACACATCACAAGTTAAAAGTAAACAATAAGAAACTCACACATGAACCTTGAGCTGAAGGTGTTAGTTTGTTTGTCTTGCAGCTGATGTTTGTTTGTTTGTTTGTTGTTCAGCTGGAGATGTTCTGCGAGGTGATGACGATGCAGCAGGCGGGGTACGTGATGCTGATGGATTATCTGCAGAATAACTACAGAGAGCAGCAGCAGCAGTTCATGGGTCAGCTGTTCTCCTCCTACACCGGCACCGAGGAGCTGCTCTCTCCAGGTACACGACGCACAACATCTACCAGTACCTCTATGTTTACCTTTGGATACCAGGTTTCAGGCACGAAGCCCCCTTCTCCTCTGGGCTGCATGTGTGACGTGTGCAAAACATGTAGGGTCAAGAGACAATGAACACAATGCAAATGTTAAGAAGAAAATACATTTAGAAAATATGAAAAATGATAGATTTTCTATTATCATTAATATTTGTAAAATTAATAGTGAATTAAATGGCATTAAACATTCATGATAAAGTGAGAATAATAAAGAAAATAATTGTTAGTGTTTACACATCACTATTTCACGTGACTTTTTAACATTTAAAAAAAAAAAAAAAAAATTGTAAATACTTATTTTTCGTATTTTTATTATTGTTGTGCTATTATTTATTTTTTAAATGTATTTT
>NW_011368033.1:0-3916 GCF_000735185.1 Notothenia coriiceps | reverse complement strand
CGACATTTTTTTTCTCCAAAGGGGGGGCCTGACAGAAAAAGTTTGAGAACCACTGGTATAATGTAATCTTTACATACTCAGTTTTTGTTTATGCTTGGATTACAGATCTGGATTCGAAACACACTTAAATCTCCCTCTTAGATCAGGCTCTCTTCCCTCCCCCAAAAATAACTACTATTTCCTTAAAGGTGGGGTAGGTAATTTTGGAGAAACCAGCTCGAGTGCGCTAGAATTTGAAAATACACAGCCCGAACAAATCTGCCACTTCCTTACAGAGCCCCTCCAACACACACGACATGACCAATGAGGGCACGTGATAAGTTTGTGCACAGATGGAAGGCTGACAGGCAGGTAGGCCATCCAGTTATTTTAGCCGGGCCGGCTAAAATGATTGGTCGTGCTTTTTACAGTACTACGGATAGATACGATGAATCTTTTGTCAAAGCACTTCAGATATTCATTGCTATCGGGATGTTAAGAGCATTCCATGGAATATAACAAAAAGTGTATCTCGAGCCGGTTTCTCAAACTTACCTACACCACCTTTAACTACAATTCTAAATGTCCTTCCCTTCTTTAGTTTTCCACACCACTGAAATAATTCACACAGTTAAACAAAATTGAATCTCTGTTGAAGTAAGAAGTGTATGAGCTTAGATTAAGAACCCACAGGACTAACATGTCGCCAAAGAAGGTGTTTGCGGTCAAGTTAATTCTCTCCCCAGCACCATGTCTCAGTCTGCTAATGCAAGCCTTTCTTTTCAAAGCCACATTCCATAAAAGGCCGTACATTTGCTGGCTCTCTCTCTCGCTTAATGTGGTTGGAAGTGCTCCGCCCCAGGCCGTAAAACAAATACAGCCACAGAGCTGCCTGTGTGGAATGAGGTGCACAGGGTTAACTCAGGCCAGCAGGAGTACGAGCTTAAATTGAGATGGAGATAAATACATGAATATGTATTTATCTTGAGAGCCTACTCCTTAAAAAGTTGGATGTTGCTTTAACTGTTTTTTTTGGCCACAAAGGGACAAAAACACACCACAACAAGCCCTTGCTCATGTTTGTTTGGCAAACATTTTAGTAATTCGCATGTCCATTCACAAGTCCAGAAGATATGTGTGCATTTATATGAAGTATTGTTAATAGCCACCATTCCTATATTCACTCCTCTAGCTCCTTCTTTTTTCTGGCTCTTTAGCGGCCAAATGCTCCACTATGTTCATTAGCTATTAGCTAACTGTATCTGTCTGCGCTTTGGTGCTGGGCAGGCATTTTACATTGGGGTTATTCAAGCTTTTTTCTTTGAAAACAACTTTCCAAATGAGGTTTATGGGAGCAGTAAGACTGACCAATCCTTTGCCTAAAATGTTACTCAGAGGTTTTGTCAGAAATGACTTTCCCATTCACAACTGAGTCAATCGACCATGTCAATTCTTAAAAATTAAGTAACACATTCTTTATTTTACACACTAAAATGTGTACATTTCATTGACATATTTGGTCTGCTACTGCCTTATATGAACTAGCGGGACATATAGCTAAACGTTGCTAAGGCTACCTAGTGTTTATTATGAATACATGTGGCCGTATACTAATATTCCTGAGTTACTTCCCTGATTATTCTTTGCTTGTGCTGCTGTTCAATTTCTGTTCAAACGTTCCCATTATCTAACTATCTGCTACTCTAATAACTTATTTTCATGCTATGTAAATCCAAATAGTTTAAAATAGAATACCGGATAGTAAATAGGATACTGCTTACAATGCTGTGCGTACTGTTAAAGTAATTTTCTAAGTCATTGAGCTCAAAATTACGAATATGTATTCTGTATGGCTGTCTGTCAGTAATTATACACTTCATATGCTGTATGACATCTGAGGCAAACCACTAATGAGGGTTTCCTTTGTGTTTCTTTGTAAGAGCCTCACAAGGAACAAACACAGCATTACTCTGACCTCACCAGTTGGTAGCGGAAAGCCACAAGCTAGTCACATAGCTCTTTGTCGCTATTTTTCCAAGTTCAAGGCAGTTTTGAATAGAATGAAAAACCAATTCGTCCCACTTATTGTGTTTAAACGGCAGACAAGCAAACTGTTTTTGGCTTTATATTATAATCGTGAGATATGCACAAACATAATCATGTTTTTCAAAATACAGAACATAATTGAATGACAAAAACCATCGCATATCTCACCCTAAGCCTCTGAGGTTGTCCACTTCTCTGCACATATTTAACTTGCCTTATTTGAGTGTGTGTTTGCACTGTTCCTGTGCATTCATCCATCTTTCTGCAGCTTTTACTTTCTGTATATTTCCGTCAGATTTTCCTTTCCCCTCATTTGACCTTTTTCTCTGTGTAGATAAGTAAAGTCCTCCTTCCTCTGTGTGTCTTTTGTCCTGTCTGTTTTCAACAATGGCTGCCTTGGTGTGAGTTTGTGTCATTCAAAGTGAAACGTGAAAATCATGAGCAGCATCCTTGTCTCTACGTACCTCAATGTCGCTCTCATTACTTCCTCTTTACTTAAATACTTCAGGCAGCACTAAATTAATATTGTAATTATTGATTTAAGTTTTGATTCAAAAATGTTCCTAAAAACCCAAAGAAAATGTGTTGCACAAGTAAAGGAATTGACAGAAGCTGGAACCCATAACACATTTATATTTGTTATTTATTGATAAAAATGACTTAACAATGCAAGGACTCATCATTGTATTACTTTTAAAAATAGAAACTCCCCTTTGCATGGTGTGTGCGCATGTCAGCCTCCCTGTGACACAGAAGCTTTCGTATCAATGCCACCTCTGTGCTCTTCTCTGTTTCTGTTCCGTCACCGCAGGAGGACAATTCAGACCTGAAGTGTCAGCTCCACTTTGCCAAAGAGGAATCAGCTCTGATGTGCAAGAAGCTGACCAAGCTGGTGAAGGACAGTGAGGCCATGAAAGAGGAGCTGGCCAAGTTCAGGTCGCTGTACGGAGACGTCAACGCCTCGCTCACCGTGGAGGAGGTGAGACAATGAGGAGGACGGAAAGAAACTAGATATTCACTTGAGAGCTTATTAAAACTTGTTTCAGACACTTATTAAATAACCAAAACCATAACGTCGGTATCCAGTATCAAAAACTACCACATCATGGAAAAGGTGGTAGATGGATTAGGATTTTTATTTCATATTTAGAGCTGTGGCGGCTCCCATAAGTGTTTTCTGACAACATCTTAAGGAAAATCTAAATCCTTCGTTTCCATCATTTTCTCACCATTTAGTTGTTTACCTCTTGATGACTGCCTGTAAACTACTTAATGGAGCAATAAAGCTATTATAGGGGTCAACGTTTGAAATTTGTACCCAATAAAAAGAATGAATGCCAAAATGGCTGGGAAAACGCTACAGAGGTTGGTTTGTATTGTAACGAAAACAGCATAAACACTCCAAAAATCTCATTTATCCCAATTCTTGTTGGAGCCATTTCAGTGACCAATGCTGAAAACAAAAAGCCGATTTCCTTTACATTACAGTATGTACTTTTTAGTTACTTGTGTTTAAGATCAATCAATCAATGTTTATTTATATAGCCCAATATCACAAATGTTACATTTGTCTCAGTGGACTTCACAGTTTGTACAGAATATCAGTATGACAATACGACACCCTCTGTCCTTAGACCCTCTGTCCTTAGACCCTCTGTCCTTAGACCCTATGTCCTCAGGGCCTCTGTCCTTAGACCCTCTGTCCTTAGACCCTCTGTCCTCAGACCCTCTGTCCTTAGACCCTCTGTCCTCAGACCCTCTGTCCTTAGACCCTCTGTCCTTAGACCCTCTGTCCTCAGACCCTACTGTCCTTAGACCCTCTGTCCTTAGACCCTCACATCGTACAAGGAAAACTTCCAGAGAAACCCGACAGTTAAAGGGACATGGAGAA
>NW_011368032.1:8781-40427 GCF_000735185.1 Notothenia coriiceps | reverse complement strand
TGGAGGCAGGAGTTGGAACGAGTCAGAGGAAGGGAGGGCTGAGAGCACCGATGAGGTAAAGGTAGAGGGGGAGAGGGAACGGAGGTTACGGCGGACAGGCGCAGAATTAGAAGAGATTAGTTTGTTATGTTTGGAAAGGGGTAGAGAGAATGAAATGAAGAAGTGATCGGATGTGTGGAGCGGGTTTACAGTGAGGTTGAAGTAGTGCAGTTCCTTGAGAATATGAGATCAAGGACATTGCCAGCGTTATGAGTTGGTGGGGATGGAGACAGTGAGAAAGCAAAGGTGGTTAACAGAGATGTTAGTTTGTCTATCTTCCCTGTCTGGAGGTTGAAGTCTCAGAGAAGTACAGCGGGAGGGCCAGTTTCAGGGATGTGTGAGAGGAGATGATCTAACTCCTCCAAGAAGTCCCCCAAGGCGCCTGGTGGACGGTAGAGAACAACAATGGTTAATTGTATAGGATGGGTTACTGTGACGGCATGGAATTCAAAAGGTGGAAGGAGTGAAGTTAGGTAGCTTGAAGAGGGAAAAGCTCCAGTTGGGAGAGAGCAGGAGACCAGTGCCACCTCCTCTGCCAGAGGGTCTGGGTGTATGGGAGAAGGAATATGCTGTGGAGAGAGCTGCTGGGGTGGATGTGTTGGATGGAGTGATCCAGGTCTCAGTGAGAGCAAGGAAATCCAGGGACTGCAGGGAAGCGTAGCCAGAGATGAAGTCAGCCTTAGGAACAGCTGACTGGCAGTTCCACAGGCCACCTGCAACTAGCTGTTGGATCTCAGTGGAGCATGTGGGATGGACGAGAGCAGGCCGGTTATACCGATTAGGAGATACACGGGGCCAGTGATAATTGCGAGAAGACACATGAACAGGAATGGAGAAAATACACATGATTATAGCATGAGGGGCTAGAAAACAAAATAAAACACCAGCGATACTTAGCTCAATCAAAGTAGGATTTGCCTCCTCTTTGCCTCCCTCGGGACTCCCGCAGGACTCTAATGTCTGACGCTCCAGGAAAGTGCTACCTAAAATGGACACCTGATTGCTGAGTTCTCACAGCTGTGGGGCCACACCCCTTTAATTAGTTAACTCTCTGCAGCTGGTGGCCCTCAAAAGGAAATCTAGACTGCTCCCTCCTGAGTTGTTATTGTGTTTTCAGTGGCACAGTGGTTTTACAATTACATTAAACCCTAAGTTATAAAGTTATGAGTTTAACCCTTAATACAGTTACACCTACTCAATAAAGCTCTTAGTATTCTACAAATGTTTAAACCAAAGTTAACCCTAGCAGTCAGTTAGTTCAGCTTTAAGGTTTCAGTCAAATTACTTGTCCCAAGTTTCTGCCTGACAAATACTGTAGCGGTTTTGAGATTTAAAATCACAATTTCAGTCAGATCAACTACAGAGCATTTAAACAGAGTACACACACTGAAACAGAGAAGTCTAAAAAACATAATGTTACTCACACAATTCTAGAAGTCACCAGTTCTTATCCTTTCAAAATCGAGTTGCACTCGGCATTAAGACTACTAAGTGAATACATTCAATGCTATCCTTAAATCATGCACAGTATATATGAAAACGATCATGACTTTGCCTCATTTTTTCTCTAAGATCCAACATGGATCTAGTTTCATCCTGGCTCCCTGTTGCTTTAATCTTTGAAATAATTGTGTTTAAGTTGGAAAATGTCTTTATTGATGTAGGCCATGACTACATTTATTAAATTACAGAATATTAAATATTTTGTGGAACAGCACATTCAATCTAACTTTGTGCTGTGTCCCTCAGGATCTTACTGCAACAGTGCCAGCGCCTGCTTCGTGGCATCAGATGGTAAAAACCTACGTCTCTATCAAGCTGTGGTGGATGCCAGAAAACTTCTGGATGAGCTGTCAGACCCTGAAACGTCTGTGAGTAGACACATACACTCATAACTGCACCGAAAACAAACAATAATGTTTTTGCTCCTTTGGATGTAGTCATTTGTATCAGGATTATCCCTTCATTGAATTGAATGTATCTGAGTCTTCGTGTCTTACACCGCAGCTCGTAAAGTTCATCAAAAACCAAGAAGAATGTATAAAGTAGCTTGTTGTCCTCTATTGGATGCATATTAACCAGAACACATCACAAAGCTGATTTAAATACATAATTCCCATATATTAAGTTCTTCTCATGCTTTACATTCCTTTTGATGCTGCCTTTATTTATTAATCAAACAATGTATCTTTGTTTTATCACAACCTCCAGCCTACATTACCCTGTACTTCAGAATCTAATGTGCAATATTGTTCACCACTTTAGTGGATTCAAATGCAGTACACTAAATGGATAGTTTTGTATCTCCATGCGTGTGTCTCTTTAGAAACTGGTGGGCGAAGTGTTCAACATTGTCAGCCAGCAGTCCACTGCCAGGCCTGGCTGTATCATCGAGTTGGACGTCATCACAAACCAGGTTGGCAGCTCATCTGTGTTTTTCACAACCGCCTTCGATCAGTCATGTATAGAAATTCAGGGCCTGAAATCCTGAAAGCTTCTGATTTATAGATGTATTAACATGTTTTGTGCTTTTCTCATGTGCATCCAGTGTGGCTCCAACACTCAGCTGCTGCATGTCTTTCAAGAGGACTTCATTTTAGGTTACAAGCCTCAGAAAGAGACAGAAGATTTCACACCGGCCTTTCCATCTGGTGAAGGTATAGCACCCTTTCAAACTTCAATTGTATTCAAAGCTGATTGTCATTAGAAAAAGTGAATGTAATGTTTACTATGTCCAGATTACCAACCTGCCCCATTCTCTGAGAAGTTCTTCCTGGTGGTGATAGAAAAGGATCTCAACAGGAACTCAGTCCTGCAGATGTGGCACCTGCACCTCAAGTCTGTGCAGGCCTGTGTTGGTAGGATATTTACTAGCATAAACACAAGGATTTTAAATGTGGATCTACATCAAACGTCTTAACTGATATGAAGACCAGCTTTAATATTCCTACGTCTCTGTCTGCAGATGAGCCAAGCCCAGATTTCAGCTTCCAGAGCCAACTGATGGTTCCCAATCAAAGTTTGAATCCTGACTCGTCTCCGGAGACCTCACCTATTAGACCCCTGCCTCGCTCATCTTCTACAGCCAACTTGCAATCAGCCAGCAAACTCATCCTGAGCTCCAAGCTGGTGTACAGCAAGCGGCTCCACCTTCCCCACGGGGTGGAGGTTACCAGGGCGACCCCCTCTGCAGGTTAGGATGGGCACACAGTTGTCACAAATAACTCTCTCACCATGTTATTGTTGCCAAATAAACAGCAAAGCGTAAAACCCTCTTTTGGTTCCAATGTTGACTTGGCTACATGGGGCCAAAATTGTGTATTTATTTTTGAGTTATGTTGACAATTCGATTAGAAAATTCAATTTCAAAGGTGCTTTATTTCCTTAGTATCCATATTTAAGTCAGGTCAGGCCGATTAAAAGAAGTACCTGAACCTCTATTTTTCATACATTGTGTAAAATTCAATAAATCAGATTCGTGCAATAAACGTAGAACATATTTTCAAATGTCTCTGCCTCCCCTTCCTCTGTTAGGTCATCTGAGTTCCTCTTCTATCTACCCTGTATGCCTGGCTCCGTACCTGATTGTCACCACCTGCTCTGACTCTCGGGTGCGTTTCTGGCGCTGTGCTGTGGAGGGGGATGAGGGGTACAGCGAGGATGACCAGGACACCCGTACGTACCGCTGGGAGCCCTGGGCTCTGATGAACGAGGAGGAAGACAACAACAGTGCTGTGTGCGTTCCTGGGCGTCCTGTTGCTGTGTCCTGCTCCTACATCGGCAGGCTGGCCACGGCCTTTAAAAAGCCACGACCAGGACAGGTAGGAAACTTGCATTTGGCTTAACAATTGGTTTAAGGTGTGAAGTACCATAAACCTATAGAGAGCTGGGAGTTCATTTAATGGCAATCAACTTGAGGATAACAAAATTGCATTAAAAATGGAAATGCAGTGAATAAACACAAATTGACGTTATAGCCTGAATCATCTACAAATAGATAACAATTCCATATATTAAATTATGAATAGGTGTTAATGTGGAGCAAAGGATGGTGGGGTAGGAAGTAGATAAGACGAAAATACATTATCCACACTATCAGGGGCGAATCCCGATGGGCCGGTACTGAAGTGGGCCGGTCGGAGAAGTCACTAGCACCCCCCCCCCCGTTGACAATTTACTAGCGGTAATTACTTGCGGTACCAAGGTGGTCCGGTGATACCGAAGTGGGCCGGTCGAGAGTTCCGGGCTGATTTGTAGTCCCAGTCCGCCCCTGCACACTACACACCACAGTGCATTTGAATATGTGCCAGTCGTATTTAGCCATTAGGGAAAAGGAAATGATAAAACATGACTATCTGAGGATCTAATTGCATATCCTGTTGCTACTCTGTCTTTGAGGTGTGTTGAGCTGGATGTTATTGAACACTGATTTGAAGTCTATGAACAGGCTTAGAATCTGGTTTTCAGTTGACTTATTACAATTACAGCAGGCCTGGTTATCCAGATGTCCAGTGTCCTCAGATTTAAAATGTTCTCAGAAATCAGACATTTTAAAAAGCTTTCCTCTTGTCCTCAGCTGCAGGGTTCTGGGCAGGACTTCTCCATGCACGTGTCCATCTATGAGTGTGAATCTACTGGAGGCTCAGAGTGGGTTTTAGAGCAAACTCTCCACCTGGATGACTTTACCAGACCCTGTTCAACCCTGGATCCAAGAGTCAGTGTGGACTCCAACCTCTTTGTCTACAGCAGGTAAGTAAGGCACTGCTTGTTTGTTTAATATTCTGTCCGCCTTTGTATGTGTACCATTATATTAAAAGGTAATAATGCGTCTATCTCTGCGCCAGGTCTGACCTGTACATGACCAGAGACCACAGCTCCCCCAACATTAAGCATTACGTACACTTGGACTGGCTCTCAAAGGAGGACGGATCTCACATCCTCACTGTGGGCGTTGGATCCAACATTCTCATGTACGGCCGTATCTCTGGCGTCGTCAATGAGCCGACAAGCAGCAAGGAAGGAGTAGCTGTCATCACCCTTCCTCTAGGGGGCAGTATCAAGCAGGGCATCCGCTCACGCTGGATCCTGCTTCGGTCTGTGGACCTCTTGTCCTCTGTGGACGGCACACCGTCTCTGCCAGTCTCCCTGTCCTGGGTGAGGGACGGCATCCTGGTGGTGGGCATGGACTGTGAGATGCATGTGTACGCCCAGTGGCACCAGGACAAGAAGGCTGGGGATGGAGAGGAGGGCAACCTATCGTCTGCAGACATTGCCGGTGGTCAAAACACAACCTCCTCGGTCTTTGAAGGGAGAGCCAGATCTAAGAGTGTGTTTGAAGGGAGTGCCGCAGGAGCTGCTGCAGTGGATGAGGCCCTTCGTGCCCCAGCAGGACTTCAGGAGGGGGGACTGTTTGAAGCAGCTCACTCCCTTTCTCCGACTCTACCCCAGTACCATCCCACCCAGCTGCTGGAGCTCATGGACCTGGGCAAGGTTCGCCGTGCCAAGGTGAGTCTGTTCAGGCCTCATTTAGTGACCCCAAAATAGGCAACATTTTTATTTCAAGTTCAATTGGCTTAGATTAACATACAATCAGGGGTGCACATAAGTGGTACGCAGGTACGCATGCGCGGCAACAATCTGAAATGCGTACCGTCACTTGTGTCATAAAGCGCATTTGCGTACCAACGTACTTGTGAAGCTTTTCCAGAAGGTGGTTTGATCACCGGACGACAGAGTCGGTTTCCGTGTGCACAGACAGGGCTGCTGTTAACGTCGGTCTGTACAGCAGCACTGCGCTAAAACAGCTGATCACAACGTTCACACGCTCTGTGGTCATGAAGCTCTGCACTCTCCCCCCGCTGACATTCGCGATACAGAGGGCTTCATGGGAACTTTGAGGGGAGCCAGAAGTTGGAGTACCAAACACTGACTCCAGGTACTCATCTGAGTACCTCACTGAGAAAGTTGTGTGCACCCCTGCATATAATGATGATGACAGACACTCACAAACAGGAATCTGGTTTGTGGGGATCTAGCAGATCCACTGTGTTGTATACGCTGTATAACCCGTTAATCCTCTGTATCTTAGGCCATCCTCGCTCACCTGGTGAAATGTATTGCTGGGGAAGTGGCAGTGGTGAGGGATGTGGAGGCAGGTGAGGGTGGATCCAGGAGACATCTGTCCCGGACCATCAGTGTGACCGGCAGCACAGCCAAAGACACCATAGTGGCTGGCCGCGATGGGGGGAGGGACTACACAGAGATCAACTCCATCCCCCCCTTGCCTCTCTACTCCCTCATGTTGGCTGACCTGGACACCTCGTACAAGGGAGCGGAAGAAGCTGCTAAGGGGGGCGACGGTGAGGGGTCCCAGAAGTCCGCAGAAGACCAATATTCAGACCTCTTTCAGGTTGGTATAGTGAGGAGAGCTCTTATTTAGTAATTAAAGATTTAGTCCGCTGATTGATTTGACTCCTTTTCTCCTGTGTAAACAGATGCAAGCGGTCACCACAGATGATTTTGTGAACTTTGCCACTGACAAACCAGAGAAAAAGTCTCGAGTTATCAACCTCTCTCAATATGGACCTACCTACTTTGGACCGGAGCATGCTCAGGTATTGCTTTATTGAATTTAGGGAGATACAGTATGTCTAAAAAATCAAAAGAAGTTAATATAACATATTTCAACAAATATGTGACCCGCTCTATCGAAATCAGTCGGAAGTCGCAACGGCTCATTTCAAAGTAAACGTGGATTTGCGTAAAAAACAATTTTTTCTGGGTTCGGGTGTTTTGTTGGATTTTAAACAAACAAAGTCTTGGCTTTCAGAATATGACACTTTTATTTCCAAACTCACACGATAAATACATTCTTGAAGCTTGTAAAGGGAAGATGAAAGGCAATCTGCTCTTCCGCAGCGCCGCCCCCCCTCCCTCCGGCTGACATTATGAATGTAAGCGTAGAGTAATCATAAATAACACGGCAGGGTCCGTTACAGTTTGTTTTCATCTGATTTCAATTAAACAAAGTCTTGGCTTTCAGAATATTAAACTTGTTTCGGCAAATTTAGATGATAAATACAACTTTGAAGCTTGTAACGGCATAATTACAAGCGGAGAACGGAGTAATTTAACGTCAAAGCAGGCATAACAACAGCCGGTGTTTCTCGTGAGGGTTTTCCCCGGGAAACAAACGCAATACACACAAACGCAAAATTACACAAAGACACACACACGTATACACACGCACACACACTCGCGAGCTTCCCCCAGACCAGTAATCCAAACGAAAATATCTTCCCTCCGTAGTATTTTGATCATTTGCTCCGCTAATAATCAATCAGATCGATGGATTCCAGAGAAGAGAAAACTTTGAAGGCCTTTTTCTCAAAATGATGACTCGGTGACAGTCATTATATAATGTGACATATTTCGCTTAATATTTGGAGTACAAAAACAATCCTGATATCATTAGAAAGCTAGGAATATCCTCTTTCCAGCAGTGTATACAACTCAAAATATGTATTAGGGTCAATGCGACTGATTTCGATAGAGCAGGTCACATATTTGTAATCTTTTTTTGTATTGCAACTGGGTTGTTAAGGGAGAGTGTAATAAAGAAGAGAAAACATGACAACTAAAACATGGTAATAAACCTAATCTGCACATAATGTGGTTATTTTAAACTAATATTCTCTCAACGTGGATGTGAGAGTATTGTTTTGAACATTTAAATGTATAATAGGGCAATATTAACGCTGTGATATATTTAACGAAATGTCGAATAATTACAAAATGTCATCAGTACGATATCATCATCAAGTTTCTCTTTTCTTTTCCTTTGTGTTTCCAGGTATTGTCCAGTCACCTCATGCACTCCAGCCTCCCGGGACTCACCAGACTGGAGCAGATGTTCCTGGTGGCCTTGTCTGATACTGTTGCAACCACCAGTGCTGAGGTCACCAGCTCCACCGATCAGAAGTACACAGGTCAGCATATATGTTGGTTACCGCATATATCTGTGATATGTACAGTCCATGTAATAACACAAAGTAAATATATCCCACTACACCAAGGTTTACTGGGGTTGGGGACTGCTGACCTCTTGTCTTTTTTTTCTATTGTCCACACAACTGTTTTTTTTTAAATCATTTTAGTTTTTGAGTTATTATATGTATGTATGCCATTTTCATCTGTTAATATCCAGTTTTACATTCATGTGACATTCAACAATAGAGATCCACGCATTAACCTTTAGAAGTTTTCTCATGTGCAAGAATTTATTCTGCAGCAGTCCTTACGCTCTCAGCTGACAGGGAGGAGGACAACTTACAAGACAACCATTATGCTAAATATGTAAAATACGAGATGCAATTTCAGAGAAAAAGGGTAATTCCCACGCACACTTTTATTTAATTACATTGATTTAGTCAAAGAAAGAGTATAATCCTGTTACAAGGACCTTTCTGAAGACATGTAAACAATACATCTTTGATTGTTGATATGTCTCGAGCAAAGTATGTGCAGGAATAATCTTTTTTCTCTGAAATGAGATTTTTAGGGGGATCATTCCCTGCACCACAAAGGAGACAAAGCAATTGGTCTGTATTTTGTGTTCAATTCTTTAGATCCACTATGCACTTATACTTGCAGATAAGCTTTGTTATGTAATTTTGCATTTTGGACGCCTTAATGTCTAGCAGTCCATTAATTGTTACCCTTGCTAAGAGATTGTATGAAAGTTGTCTAAGAGTTAGAGACATAAAAAAAGTAACATTTTATTTCTCCTGTGTTTATAGATCAAATTCATCTCCAGCCATCAATGTTTTAATCACATAAACAACAATGCCTATACTGTTCCTCCTTTTCCTGTCTGTTTTATCCAACTTTCAGTCCTTCTTTATTTAGTCTTTTCAGAGGAAGACATTAGCAGGTTGTTCCAGGCCTAAGTTGTTCCAGGGCTAAGTAAGGACAAAGAGGGTAAGATGGTTCAGGGACAGTAGACATAGACTCTCACAGGATGCATGAACTGAAGTGATACTGGAGTTTCAAAGGGCTTTGCTTTGAGACTGCCAACTGTGGAATAACAATGACAAAAGCTGACAGCTCCCTGGTGTGGTGTTTGTGTAGGTGGCGAGGCTCTCGATGAGTGTGGACTGCGGTACCTGCTGGCCATGCGTCTTCACACCTGCCTGCTCACCTCCCTGCCCCCGCTCTACCGCATGCAGCTGCTCCACCAGGGTAAACCACACTGCTCATTACACTGCTGCTGTCACACACATATTACATGTTGTTCTGTATGATACAATATCCCACTAGTATGTCAAAGTTGGTGTTAATAGAATATATATCTCTGGTACATTTAATTTTGGGAATACACTTCAGACATCATGCTCTTTCCCTCCCTATCTACCTCTGGCAGGCCTGTCAACATGCCACTTTGCATGGGCCTTCCACTCAGAGGCAGAAGAAGAGCAGCTGAACATGATCCCTGCCATGCAGAGAGGAGACCCTCAGTGGTCTGAGCTCAGAGCTGTTGGAGCGGGGTGGTGGATACGCAACATTAACACCCTTCGGAAAATGGTGGAAAAGGTACCTTGACAGATAGATTCACACAACATTGACAGCTTCTAAAACGATGAAAGTGATACAACAGATACATAAAATATAGACTGCACAGGACAACATAGCTAACTGTGACATTTGAGAGCACTTACAGAATGTTCTGCAGGTTGGGATGGATTGTCTACAAAAACATGTACACATGAGAATTTAATACATCCTTTAAAATGATAACTGATACTGCGTCTGAGAGGGGTTGGTTTGTTCAAGTCTTTTTTTTGTACTTTGTGGAGTTCTACTGGATTCCAGAAACATGAAACCTAACAGTATGATGCAGTCAGTCAGAACATTGCCATTGGCCATTCACCAGCATGTCTCAACAAAATAAAGACAAATCAATAAAAGTTTTAGATGTAAATCTGTAGGCCCCCTGTACTACTGACTGCAAAATGTAAAAGCAGTAACAGGTATTGTATCCGGAAAGAAGCATTCTCTACTAACCAGTGTGTTGTACATAGTTGTAAATCCACCTTAGCTTATTGTAAAGAGCAAAGCCTACAGTAATTGTACATAGGTCTATAACAGTAGTTAAATAGGAGTAGCTAACAGGAGTGTTTTGATGTCTTTGAAGTACATTTAACATCCTTACAGCAACTAAGGGACAGTGGGATTATTGATTGACGGTGTCGTTTGTGTGTTTTCAGATAGGTAAAGCTGCATTCCAGAGAAACAACGACCCTTTAGATGCTGCTCTGTTCTTCTTGGCCATGAAGAAAAAAGCTGTCCTCTGGGGGCTCTTCAGGTAATGCATTGTTTCCGCGCACATTATTACATCTTAAATGTAGTTATTGTTTCATTTCAATAATGTTTCACACAAAACTTTGATGAGCTGGATGGTTTTATTCTTTCAGGTCTCAGCATGATGACAAGATGACTCAGTTTTTCAAGAACAACTTCAGTGAAGACCGCTGGCGAAAGGCAGCACTGAAAAATGCTTTCTCCCTGTTGGGAAAGCAGCGCTTTGAACAGTCCGCTGCCTTTTTCCTACTGGCTGGATCACTGAAAGATGCTATAGAGGTGTGAACACACATGTGCAAACTCAAAAGCACACACAATACACAGACAGCTTTTCACTGTTGAGTCTGCTCCAAACTGTGCATAGCCTTGTTTTATGGAAATACAACAAAAAGTGTGAAAGTGTGTCTGTGTGAGCTGAGCCACTACATCCCTAAGAGTGTGGATATCTGTTAATAGAGAGTTGTTTATTTTGCAACCTTTAAATCACAAGAGAGAAGTCTAAATTACACTGATAAGACGCATAAAAGGTCCTCATCGTTTTCTTTGGTCTGGATATTCATATCACACAGTCATAATAAGCATATAATCAGACAGCCAAAAAAGGAAATAGAAGCATCAGCTCTTCTTCGGCTCCATTTATTTGTTGCAGTGGATATAACGTTCCCAAAATCCCTTTGCTTTTAAGCCTACCTATTTAGATTTTCTTACAACAGCAGTTTTAACCAAGTCTTAACTCTCCTTTGCTCTTCCATGTTTTGTAGGTGTTGATGGAGAAGATGGAGGATATCCAGTTAGCCATGATCGTAGCAAGGCTGTATGAGGCTGACTTTGAGAATTCCTCCACCTGCCAAGGCCTCCTGCATGAGAAGGTCCTGGGCTGTAACAGGGACGGTAGTGGGTACCACTGTTCCAGGCTGCACCCCGACCCATTCCTCCGCAGCATAGCCTACTGGATCATGAAAGATTACACCCGAGCGCTGGACACACTGTTGGAACGAACCCCCAAAGAGGATGATGAGAACCCTGGTCAGTTGGCTGCTGACATTACAGTATTAAACAGATCCACTCAAACCTTTTATTCTGATTGTAAGCTACTTGTAAGCTATGCTAAAGAGATTTGTCTTCTTCCTCTTCCTTTCTGTCATCCCTCTGTGTTAGATGTGATGGTGAAAGCTTGCAACCCGGTGGTGTTTAGTTTCTATAACTACCTGAGGACACACCCTTTGATCATCCGTCGACACTTAGCAATTCCAGATGGCACCGCAGTGACTGTGGGCCTCAGTGCTGAGAAGAGCAGCGCAATTGAGATCAACCTTATAGAGCGCAAACTGTTCTTCACTACTGCCAACGCACACTTCAAGGTGGGTTCATCAATAATTGGGTCACTCAATCTAACACATTTTTTGTTTTCTTTAATCTTTCTCTCCTATTATGGTTGTTTTCAAGACGGATACATGTTTATTACAAATACATAAGAACATCTGCAAATGTTTTAGTAAAAAGCAATCAGACATTGATTTAACCATATCTAAATCTTCTGTAGGTGGGCTGTCCAGTTCTGGCTCTGGAAGTGCTTTCCAAGATTCCCAAAGTTACTAAGAAATCTGGCTCTTCGCCTCAAAGCAAAGCTTCATCCAAAGCCAACGTAAACTCCACCCAACCTATGGAGAATGGGACCCAGGGAGGCGTGGACTGGGGCTCCCCTGCACCCCCGGCCGAGGCCTGGGGTGGAAATGAGAGTGCAGGTGGGTTAGACTGGAACCAGCCTTTGGTCAAGATGGATGAAGATGACCTGAAGCTGGACTGGGGGGCGGACAAGGAAGATGATGAAGATGAGGATGATGACGGTTTGACCATGAAGAAGCCAGAGGCTGAGACTAAAGCGGTCGGAGGCTCAGAGAGTGGGGACCCCAATCTGCAGAGAGCGGACTCACAGGTAGTAATAATATATATGGAATTCATTATAAGCCATACTTGAATGGTTAAAGGATATCATGATTATGCTTACCCAAAACATTTAATATTCTCTACTTTAAGAATACTCTAAAAGAAAATGACAAAGAAATACATTTAGTTTTTCATAATTTTTCTTTATTTTATGAACTCAAACTTGTCCCTCCTACAATAACAAACACAAAGACTGTTTGATTGTGTCATGTGAGGACATGTGCTGGCCTTGGACAGTGTCTTTACTGACTGGGATTCAGGGACATCGTCTTTTTCACATCCAGAATCTGTGCATTTAAATTAAACGATATTGGATTTTACATCTCAGACATAGGTAGCTGAACCGGCATAATGCTGGGCCAGGAGCTGTTGAAGTGTGTTAAAAGACCATACATGCATTAAGACCTCAATCTTTGCCCTAGTTACTGTATAACCCTGTAATCCATCTTAAAGTATTTTCCTGAAAGCTCCTTAATATAATTAATTCTAAAACTTGGTTCATAAGAAAATATATATCTTCTTTAGGTCAGCCATTCTGCAGAGTGTGGCCCCCTTTTCTATAACTCTGTCATGTATCTAAGGGGGAGTCGGAGGTGGACGTGATAGCGGAGCAGCTGAAGTTCCGGGCCTGTCTGAAGATCCTGATGACAGAGCTGCGTACGCTGGCCACAGGCTTCGAGGTGGATGGAGGGAAGCTCCGCTTTCAGCTCTACAGTTGGCTGGAGAAGGAGATAGCAGCCATGCATACGATCTGCAACTATAAGGTACAAATTGAAAGAATTACAGGTACCACTTTACAATAAGACTACCCTTATAAAGGGTTTACAAATAGTTTGTAATTCATTTATTAATTAGGTTGTGAACACTTTATAAATCATTAATACACTTTTATAAGACATGAGATAAACAGGGCAACTGTGACCGGTTGCTTGCCAAATAGTGAGCCAACATTTATCTGTACTGCTAAGCCTTATTAGAAATGTTAGTAACTCATAAATAAATGGGAATGTGTTTTACACTTTACAATAAGGCTCCCTGGCCAATATAAAGCTTAGTCATCTTGCCAAATAGTGAGCCCGTGTTAGAACTGGTTTATAGATGGTTCTTAATGATTAATCAAGTGTTTACAACCTAATTAATGACATCATTATAAACCCTTTATGAAGCCTTTATAAGGGTAGTCTTATTGTAAAGTGGTACCGAATTACATATAGGCAACTTGATATTGGCTTGAACATAGATATTAGAAAACTTTATCTGTCAACATTCTGTGAACACATAGGTGGAGGGTAAGGAGGAAGAGTTAGATGTGGAGCGCTGGAGAGAGCGAACAGCATCAGTGGACATACCAGACGACACCATAGATCGTACAGAGACTGGGACCTACGAGCGTCACCAGATGGAGCGCCGCCGCCTTCAGGCCAAGCAGCAGCACTCTGAGAGGCGTAAAGCGTGGCTGAGGAAGAACCAGGCCCTGCTGAGGGTGTTTCTCTCCTACTGTAGCCTTCATGGAGCCAAGGGAGGAGGAGTTACCTCTGTTCGCATGGAGCTTCTCTTCCTTCTGCAGGAGAGCCAGCAGGTACTGTACACATCAACACATGTTATTTTCCTCACCTAGATTAAATGTAAAGTGACTTCTCTTTAACAGAATCAAATGTAATCCTGCTTCCCTCTGTAGGAGACCACAGTGAAGCAGCTGCAGTCTCCTCTGCCTCTGCCCACTACACTGCCTCTGCTCTCAGCCTGCATTGCTACCACCAAGACGGTCATAGCCAATCCAGTTCTCCACCTCAGCAACCACATTCACGACATCCTCCACACCGTCAACCTCTTGGAGACCCCGCCGCATCCTGACATCATAGATGATCAGGTCAGGGTTCAAATAAGAATCTGTCTTTTTTGAAGACTACATTTAGATCATGCCGTCTTTTTCACAGTTATCTGATGTTTGTTTTGCTGTTTATTAAGTGAAATGTGTCCGTCTTTCCTCTTCAGGTGAATACTTTGCACACGTTAGCAGCTTCTCTGTCTGCCTGCATCTATCAAGCACTGTGTGACAGCCACAGCTACAGGTAAAAGATGAATTACTGAAGGTTCCTTCTCACTGCTCCTTTTCCTTACTCAAAGACCCTGTCATTTCCAAATGAAAATAGTTACTAAACATGTTGGGTTATTTGCTCTTGACAACACCCTGTTTGGTTGTGACAGGAGACACAACCAAGAGATCATCTTATTTTAGGAAAGAAAGCACATTTCTATGTTGTGTTAAAAATGTTGAACATACTGTATATGCCTTGTATATAATGTGACTTACGGTTAACCTTGCTGTTTTTGGCCTCGCAGCAGCCAGTCGGAGGCCAACCAGTTTACAGGGATGGTGTACCAGGGCCTGTTGCTCAGTGAGAGGAAGCGACTCCGCACAGAAAGCATTGAAGAACATGTGACTCCCAACTCTGCTCCTGCACAGTGGCCAGGTAACAAGGTCCTTGCTTTACCCTTTTGGGGTTATTACATTACATGTTACTTGCTAGACGCTTTTATCCAAAGCGACTTACATACTCAATACTGTGGGCAATCCCCGAAGGAGCAATTTGGGGGAAGTGTCTTGCCTAGGGATACAACGACATGCTGACTGCCGTGGGGTTTGAACCTGTGCTCCCCTGATCCCAACACCAACGCACTAGCCCACTGCGCCACACGCTTTCCATTATTGAGTTATATTGAGTAACACTCTGTACAACAGGCATATTTAAAATAAACAACACACATTCTGCAATCAGGGGATGGTTTTTCCTTTGCATGTTGGTCCTAATACTCTCAAGAACTGTTTTAATGAGATTGAAGGCAAGTTAAATAAGTGCCAGAATCTTCTCAAAATACATAGAAAGGATATGTGTGAGCATCAAAGACATGATTAAGAGAGAATATGAAAAGCAGAGGAAGGGCAGAGCAAAGCAGGCAGTCTGTGTTTATGCAGAGAGGCAGATGGTGTTCTATAATCGGAGCTTCATGGCCTCTGGGAAGGAAACGAAAAGACAGACTGATCACGCCATCATGCAAATGTTTCATAAATGTGTTCTATATTTTGCAGAGATAGTGTCTTGCTCTGATGTAGACGTTTTTTTTTAACATGTTGATATTCTGAAAATGCCACGTTGTGTATTGTGCATGTGTGTCCTCTCTCTGCAGGTGTGTCGTCCCTGATTTCTCTGTTGACGTCTGCCAGAGAGGAGGGCCAGCCGCGGCTCAACGTGCTGCTGTGTGAAGGGGTCATGGCTGTCTATCTGGCACTGCTCATCCACGGCCTGGGCACTCACAGCAGCAATGAACTGTTCCGCCTGGCAGCACACCCGCTCAACAACCGCATGTGGGCTGCTGTGTTTGGGGGAGGGGCCAAACTCGTTATTAAGCCAAAGAGGCCCGAGGCCCCACCAGGTAGAGATATGATTTTATTCAGATTGTGATTACTACTACTTTTTTTTTTTGTCTCCATTATCACCGCCATTTGTCTTCTTCCCTAGTCTTCATATTCTGTCCCTGTCCTTAGACTCTTTTCTTGTCCTCCTCTAATCCATATGTTGACTTTCTCTGACCTGAGACAATGCTTCCATTCCTCAGACCTGTCTGCACAGTCCCATAAATACACCCAGTCCTCTCCTGTTGATGCTCCTAAGATGCTCCTGCTGCTGC
Source organism: Notothenia coriiceps (assembly GCF_000735185.1). Classification (NCBI taxonomy): domain Eukaryota; kingdom Metazoa; phylum Chordata; class Actinopteri; order Perciformes; family Nototheniidae; genus Notothenia; species Notothenia coriiceps. Next base: position 24,392 of record NW_011368032.1, on the reverse strand, counting down.
TGCTGCTGCTGTGTAGTGTCTTGTGCTAGTGTGTCCTCTGCCCTGTGTCCCAGTGCCAGCTGATTTTCAGGCAGCCAGGCCAGAGGACTCTCAAGAGGCAGGAAGACCTGAGCAGAGCAGCCTCACCCCTAACCCCACCCCCATCCCTACTGACACCCAGCGCCCCAAACGACCCCTTCCTCCCGTTTCAAGGGGAGAAGGGTGGGGCACTGTGGCACCAGCAACTAAGGCCAGCTGTGAGTAACTGGGCTGGTGGATTGCAGTGCTGGTTTGCAGGATTGCAGTGCATGGTTATTGTACAGGTTTGCACTGTTGCAGATGCTTGACTTACCCCACTCTCTCTCGTGCAACTACTACTGAATGCCCATAATAAAAAAACAGCTCACTAGTGCTACAAACACATTGTCATCTGTGTTCAGTGTTATGATAAGCCAACACTTGTGTGTCTGTGTGAGAGTGTTTGTTTGTGTGTGTCCTGCATTGCATGTACATGTTGTAACGTCCTCTATGCTCATCTCATTGTGTCATTCCCTATTGTTCCATCAAAGCAACAGCTGGGCCTAGCAAGGAGTGTTCAGAGGCCAAGGCTGAGCACCCGTCTCAGAATAAATCTGAATCTGAGATTAAACCAGGTACACCTTGAGAGGTTATTAGACATGCTACTGTAGGGCTGGAGCTGCCTCACTGTTTTGTCCCATTTCTAGCATTAGATGTTTAACAATAATGTGATTTGACTAGCGTTAATGTATGTAGTAGAGGTATTCACTAAATGATAGACTAATAGTAGCTTTTGTCTGTATCCGATTTCTAGATATGTAGAAATTGAGTCTGTGGACTGAACTTGACACTGTTCATTCATATTCATTAGGCTAAAGTAGTTTGTGCTCACATTGTATTTGTGGGGGAGGAAGACAAGGGCTGGCATTTACACTCAATATCACTGTAGAGACTGGGATAGCTCTCACCAAAGCCAAGAGCCTTTTGAAGAGTTGCTTAGGGGGATCTTAAATGTCAGCCTGTTGATAAACATCTCTTTCCAAGTGCTAAAACTCCCTTTTGAGTGCCCCTGTAAAATGACATGCATGTTTCAAACACTCAGCCATAAACAGATGTCCTTATCATGTTCCAATTAACATCATTAGAAAGAAAAAACATTTACCAATTTCATTGTGTTTGCCTCTCGAGTGCTGTGGGTACAACAAAAAAAGCTTAGCACATGACTGCGCAACAAATTTGCTATCGTCGTTTGATATGTTCTTTGTGTTTTCTGTGCAAGGCACTTAATCACATATTGTCTAACTGCACTGTCTCTTCTGGTTTGTGTCTTGTCTTGTTTTGTCTGGTGAGATAGTCACCCTGGATAATGGGGCAGGTTTGTGCTCAATCTAGTGTGTCTTGACCTGTGCTTCGATCCTAAACGTTTGTACTTCTGCATTTGAATCTCTTTTCCTACTGTATCTATTTTCTTTTGTGTGCTATGTCAAGATCAATTGGAGACAGTTTCGTTTTCAGACAGGCTTGATGTTCAACGTTTCTGATCCAATACAAAAAATAGAGAGACCACCTCCTCACAGGATGCTAACTGTCCGTTTGGGGAAGTGGTGCAAAAGAATCCCACACAGGCCTGGCTCTGTAAAAAATAAACAGACACTTTTCCAGCCAGGACAAAGGAAAGGCCATGGACTTTTAAAGTGAAAGCCAACGGTTTGGATTGTTAGATATCAACTATCTTTCTGAGTAGGATTTTTCGGTTAGTGTTTGTCAACACAACATTCAAAGTTGCCCTCTACTCCTCAACCCAAAAAGTCTTACGGTGTTCACCAAGGGATGATGGAAAACACCAGATTGAATTCTTGTTTTTAAGCGAGTTTTGTCTGTCTTTATCGAAGCTTTCTCTTAGATGCATGCTAACGATCTGGAACAGGGGGCATATTTTCTTCTTTTACAGAAACCGTCACAGTGGGTCATAAAGTATCATTTAGACGTATTATGTCCATGGATGGATGTTTAAATACACATTGTTTTTAAATGAATCCTACTCATTGTGACTTTAATTTTTCATATTCCAGCTCTGTCGTGATTTAAAGTGTGTACTGCGCTCAAAAAAGGGTTTAATTCTCCTTCTCCAGATCAATTTCTTGACCTTCTTGTGGCTTTAAAATGATGCTGAGTCTCAGCTTATCTTCATTATTCGTACGAAACTGCAGCATACTGCGATCTGCTGCAAATTGACCTTTTCAGAGTTTATTGTGTTTGAAAGATACCATCTCTTCGTTGTCCTCCTCCCCCAGTTGCTCCCCCTCAGCCCGCAGCAGAGGATGGGGACCGATACAGACGTAGGTTCAACATGAGGATGCTCGTTCCTGGACGCCCTGTGAAGGAGACGCCAGCGACCCCCCCTCCTCTGCCCACAGAGAGACCCGCCTACAGGGAGAAGTTCATTCCGCCCGAGCTGAGCATGTGGGACTACTTTGTGGCCAAGGTAATGCATATAATTCTACATATCGACTAATGAGACCTGTGACTCATACTCTACAGGTTATTTCAAAGTTATTCCTCATTCACTCTCTTGGCTATCTGCCCTATTTATTTGCTTTATCTCTTTTCTCATTATCAGCCCTTCCTGCCGCTGTCAGACAGCAACGCTCTTTGTGACTCGGACGAAAGCGGCGCAGAAGACGACGATGAAGACGATGACGACGCATTTCTTTCTGACACTCAGATGACAGAGCACTCTGACCCTAACTCCTACAGGTAGGGCTCATCCTCTTTTGTTTCTCTGAGGCCTAATTTGTATCCTTTGCTTTTTAAATGTAAACTTTCTGTTTGTCTGTCTGTGTGATATGTAGCTGGTCTCTGATCCGCCTGGTGATGGTGAAGCTGGCTCATCATAACGTCAAGAACTTCCTCCCACTCACAGGCCTCGACTTCACAGGTACACACTCAGCTTTGCTCCTAAACAAATACTTAAATATGAAATACAGAAAAACGAGACTTTAATATGTTACTGTGTTATGTGTAAATAGAAACATCGATAAGCCAATGATTGTGTTTGTGTCACAGACCTGCCGGTCACCTCCCCTCTCAGCAACGCTGTGTTGAAGACTTTAGAGAATTGGGAGCACTTACTGCTGGAGCGAATGAACAAGTTTGACGCTCCGCCTCCCAACTACATCAACACTTTCCCTACTGACCTCAGTGCAGGAGGGGGCCCCGCCATACTCCGACACAAGGCCATGCTGGAACCAGAAAACACACCCTTCAAGTGAGCATTAAATCATATGCATTATACAAACATATAATCATGAGTACACACACGAGGGCTGCGTACGCTAACGTTTTAACAACAACACATACATTTTATTTTACATTAACACTTCACGTCCTTTACTTTAGCAAGAATTGATCTACTGCAATACTAACACAAGCCAAGTCATGCTTGATAACGACTTTAGTGCAGCTCAGGGGCCTAGATGATGTACCCAAGAGGAAGATTTACTGACATTTCACAAGTAATTTACGTGACAACAGCACACGTGGTTCATATCAAATTATAAAGAAAAAGCGAAACAAAACAATATTAAAAATGTTTTACTTCATTTCACCTTTTCATATCAATAATACTCAGTGACACATTGCATGTTGTGTATACTGTATCATATTGTATGACATGAGACCCTTTAGTGGATACACTTATATGTAACCTAATTATTTTTGTCCCTATATCTTTCTCAGGACAAAGAACCATCAGTCTTTTCCAGCTCGACGTCTTTGGCACTTCCTGGTCAAACAGGAAGTTCTTCAGGAGACTTTGATCCGTTACATCTTCACTAAGAAAAGGAAGCAGAGTGAGGTGAGCAGCTCACATGCTTATAAAAAAACGTCTGCTTGTATGGTTTTGTTTCACAAGTCATGTTAGTTAATATCAACACCATATTGTTTTTTTTTACTTTTTCACCTCCCCATGAGATACCAAGGAGTTTACCCATGTATCTCAATCCTTCATGTTACCATTATCATTGCTTTTTCTCCTTCATCTTAAATCAAGTCTGGAACTATTTCTTATTATCTAATCTTGCATTACAGACTGTTACAAAATCCTGGGATTAAGGTCCGGGATGCTACATTTCTTATTATTACAAAACCAGATTACTTTAAATCAAAGTGAACCCGTTAGATCTGTAGTGCATTTCTCCATTATTCATGCTACATGCCTGTAGCTCCATGCTACTTAGGTGGTCTATGTTTAGAGTTCCATTTTATCCCTGTGTATACATTAAAGATCCTGTCAACATTTGTACATTTACTTTTCATTCCATGTTTCATTTGTATGTGTTTGTGCATGTGTTTTGTGTTGTGCCGTGTTGGTGTGTGTGTCGTTTAGTCTGTAGAGAACCATATGGACCGTATAAGCCCAAACTGCATAGCAGGAGCTAGCAGTCCCTATAAGGTAGTATCACTTACTGCAGCAACTCAGGCCCTGCCTCTGTCCTTCTGTCTGTCTGTTACAGTCACTGTACAGCCAAGCTTGAAGGAGCAATAATCTAAAATAATGATGGTGCACTCTTTGCACAGGGTTAGCATGTTGTGGTTGGAAGTAGCACCAAACTGGGTGAAGCTCTTGATGTCTCCTCCCCAGCTTGGCCTGATAGTGACTGCTCTGGGAAGTCTATCAAATCTAACGTCTTATCTTTCACTCTTGCGGGGGCACCTGTGAACTTTCACTCACAGAACCTCACATCCAATCCCCACTGTTAACACTTCCCTGTGTTCCTCGCTCCATTTTCCAAACTCAATCTGCTGGCTCAAATGGAAAAAAGAACCTTAAGATATTTGACTCACTAACTTGCATGCTCACTGTCAGGGCTATGTAAAGCTCGCTAACTGTTGAAGGTGTTGTCACCGGGGATCCTTGATAAAAAACTCAACACCAACAATGTTTATGTACATCTATAATAATAGATATTAATATTAATAATAATAATAATAGACATGCATACATTTTTCACATTTTCTCTTTGTGGCCCTGACTCCCCTACTGTAGTTTCATCGTTTTGAAGATTGATATATTGTTTTTCTTGACTTTTTCAGGTGGAGGCAGATCTGGGCTACCCTGGAGGGAAGGCTAAAATCCTTCATAAGGAGTCAGATATAATCATGGCATTCGCCATCAATAGGGTAGGTTGTGTGTACACTAATTCATTGGAATTGGTTGCCAAGTCCACTTGTAATCTTGAGATTCCCTTGATTCTTGTCCCTGCATCCAGGCTAACTCCAACGAGATCGTGCTAGCCTCCACTCATGACGTCCAGGAGGTGGATGTGTCCAGTCTGCTGGCTGTGCAGCCCTACACCTGGATAGGGGACGACTGTGATAAGGAGTCCCGCAGGTGAGATTCAAGGCAGACTGTAGGTAGCTTTGTCTGCACTCAGAAAACAATTTGAATCATAATTTCAAGTTTTGCTTCCAGATTTGGCATGATGCTATATATTACACGTAAAAATACAATGCATATGCTTACAAAAAAAAAAAAAATGTTCGCTTCTCCAACTTTTTTCGCTTTTTTCTTTGATCGTACTCTGGCCAATATGATGACTACAGTATTTATTTACATTCTATGACTACATAGAATATAAATACTGTAGTCATCATATTGGCCAGAGATGTTAAAATATGTTAAAATATCTTTACTGTAGCTTCTGACACCCTGTCTGTATCTTTTACACGTCTCTACAAAACATTCTCAGTGACAGGGTATGGGTGTGTTTTGTTTTACAGTTCTGATGACATAGACCATCGATCTTCTCAAACCAACATTTCCCAGCCGAGCTCCGTCCCCTTCGCTCCCCCTCAGATGCAGATTTCTGCATCCATGCCATGGCTTGGCAGTGGACAGACCAGCATGGGAGCCAGTGTGGTACGAGTCTCTGCACTGAAAACACAGATATACATGAACACGACCCAACAGGGCAGTTTTTGTTATGAAGTTCCTATGTATAGCCAGCAGGGGGACACGAAGCTCTATTTTGAAGTCTTTAGTAAACATTGTATATCTGCTTTCACTCTGCAGCTTTTTTATTTCACAACATGTATTACTAAGGTTTCATTTAAAGATGTATCAACAGCAACTGAAGCATGAAACCAACATATAATGCAGAATGAAAACTGCTATCAACAACTTTGAGTTCAATCTGGAGTCTGGGGCCTTCTGCACGGTTTCAGGAGAAGTTTATATTTTCGTTTCTTATCAATGTTGAGCCAAAATGAGCCCTGCCGACTAAACAGCCATCCTGCTGAGTCTATGGAGTCGCTGCAGGGATGGACTTACAAACACAGATAACAGCAGCTCTCACAGACCGTAACCAAAGCTACAGATTTGTGTCACGCTTACACGCCGCCAGGGTTCTCCATTTCCCAGCCATGTTGATAAATGCTGGTGCTGCAGTTTGATTCACAAAGCAAGACAGGGCATGCAGGTTCCATGTTCTCGAATAATTAATCTTTGGTGAATCATCCGTTAATATATTAATTAATGTTTTTTTATTGTTTTTCAGATTATGAAGAGGAATCTAAACAATGTGAAAAGAATGACATCCCATCCCATATATCAGTATTGTAAGTGCCTACATTGAAGCTTGTGAATAAGAGGTCATCAGCAGTTAACATTTTGATTATCTTTTGGTTAATATATCCCCATCTCCTCTATATCTCTCTGCTCCTCTGTCTGCCTCCACCTCTCTACCTGTCTCCTTTTCTTACTCTCCCTCCCTCTCTCTTTGTGTGTGTGTGTGTGTGTGTGTGTGTGTGTGTGTGTGTGTGTGTGTGTGTGTGTGTGTGTGTGTGTGTGTGTGTGTGTGTGTGTGTGTGTCAGACATGACCGGGGCTCAGGACGGCAGTGTAAGAATGTTTGAATGGAACCGACCTCAGCAGCTAATTTGCTTCAGACAAGCAGGCAACGCTAGAGTCACCCGGCTCTATTTCAACTCCCAGGGCAATAAGGTACACACATACATAAATACTAAAACACACACACACACACACACACACACACACACACACACACACACACACACACACACACACACACACTCTGTAATATCTGTGTTTAGTCTATGTTGTGTGAATGTCCTGATTTCACCTTACTCTTCTTGTAGTGTGGAGTTGCTGACGGAGAGGGCTTCCTCAGTCTCTGGCAGGTCAACCAGACATCCTCCAACCCCAAACCCTACGTGGTGAGGTCCCTCCCACCTCTCTCACCTCCCTAATCACCACACATGCACATCATCAGACATAAAAACCAAAACATTGAGTCATTAAAATGAATAAGCACTGTTTGTTTATTTTGTCCTGTTCCATTCTAACAGAGTTGGCAGTGCCACAGTAAGACGTGCGGTGATTTTGCCTTCGTCACGTCCTCCAGCCTCATCGCCACAGCTGGACAGTCCAGTGATAACAGGTCAGCTCCTGCAACTTCAATTATCCAACCCTAATCTTTCTCAGTTGGTTCCACTCACTGATATCGTCCTTGTTTTAATTCATCCACAGAAATGTTTGCCTGTGGGATACTCTGATTTCACCTAGCAATACCATGGTCCATGGTAAGAAATCCCAAATGTGTCAAACTTGTCTTTAATTCATGATTTATATTCCTGTACATCAAGTTGTTTTTCCGATTTCAATTCCACATTTCTCCCCACCCACCCCTTAGCGTTCCCCTGCCATGAGAACGGGGCCACTGTTCTGCAGTATGCTGCTAAACAGCAGCTGCTCATCACTGGAGGCAGAAAGGGCTTTGTGTGCGTGTTTGACATCCGCCAGAGGCAGCTGCTCCACACTTTCCAGGCCCATGACTCAGCCATCAAAGCCCTCGCTCTGGATGCCTTCGAGGACTTCTTCGTCACTGGCTCCGCAGAGGGCAACATGAAGGTGACGCACTTGCTCCATCACTCAATCACTGACCTGCCAGAACACATTTACTGTTGAACTGTGATTGTCTGATTAATATAAGGTACTGACCTACTCCACGAAAGGAGAAAATCATCTTTCATACCAACATATAATATATCATATTAATCTATTAATAAATGGTACATTTCTACTAAAATACATAGCCATTTTACATCTTGCCTCGTAATAATCCTGATCCCATGCTGGTTATGGTGGGACATTTGTCAGCTTTGAAACAATGTGCTGGTTCGCTGATTTGATTCTGTTTGACAGGTCAAATATCACTTTGAGAAAGTGTTACAGCCTTCAAATTACTTGACATTCACAGTGGCAGTCTACGGGTTATAAAAATGATAAAGAACCTGGAAATAAACGTAGCAACTGTTTCCTCCTCTCTCCCTCTGCTGTCTCTGTCTCTAGGTGTGGAAGTTATCCGGCAACGGCCTCATGCACTCTTTTAGCACCGAACATACCAAGCAGTCCATCTTCCGCAACATCGGTGCCGGTGTCATGCAGGTGGAAACGCGCCCCGGTAACCGCATCTTCACCTGTGGAGCAGACGGCACCCTGAAGATGAGGGTCCTCCCTGACCGCTACAATATCCCCAGCAGCTTGGTGGACATCCTGTAACACCTACTTCCACTTCTGAGGGTCCAAAGAGGAAATAGACAGAGAGAAAAAACTAAAAGCTTACGTTAACACTTGCTAGGCATTAATAGTATACTTGATGAGGGAAGAGGTGGTCAATAGATCACCAAGCTTTTGGCATCTTTCAGAGTGTGCTGTGTCAGGAGTCTACTGATGTAAATCATTTCCACAATGGGAAACGGAGCTGCAAATGTGTTTTTTGTTTTTTTCCCTGAAGACAGAAAGCAAAGTTACAAGTAAAGGCTATCATACTTGATTTTGAAGCTAGATTTATTGTAATTTTATTGAAGAATCTCTATTCTTCGAGTGTGTCCATAGGGAAGCTATGCATGTCCGGTTCTCGTTACGCGGTGCAATCACAGGTCTATTGATAGTGCTCTGTAAAAGTGCTCAAGCTAACATTTTAAAAGTGTGTAACTGTTGTCATTTTGTGCCCACAGTTGAAATCTCTTAGCATCTACTGTAACCAGCACTGTGGTTTGTTATTAAGTCAGTGGTTTCCGGTGTGAATCCAGTTGTTGGAATCTGCATTATGTTTCAATGGTTTTACCCCCCCCCTCCCCCAGCCTTTTATGTCCGGCTTTTCTCTCCCCTTTGGCTGCCTCTCCTGGTTTGGTGTGTGTGTGTGTGTGTGTGTGTGTGTGTGTGTGTGTGTGTGTGTGTGTGTGTGTGTGTGTGTGTGTGTGTGTGTGTGTGTGTGTGTGTCACTGCTAGAACATTCCTGTTTGATTTTACTCCTGTTATTTCAATGTTTCCATCCGTCTGGTCCAAACCTGAATGCCCCCCCAGAGCAGAAACACAAAGGTTCACTCCTGGTTTTGCATAATATTTTTATTATTATCTAAATTATTTATATGTTTGTGTTTGTATACTTGTTTGGTTGACCATTCCTATTTAACTTATTGCCTTTTATTTTTAGGAATGTAAGGGGTTTTACTGTATCCGACTGGGAGATGTGCAACACAGTCTACTGTATGTAAGTGTGTGTGATACCCCGCTAGTTGTTTTTACTGTTTCATCTATAAAGAATAGATATTTGCACTCAAAAGTTCTGGAGACACTAAAAGTTATTTCAAATAAATAGGATATTGCAGAAGAAACTGTTGTATACAAATGAATGTCTGGCTTTATTTGGCCTAGTAGTAAAACGTTTGAAATAGTTTTAATATATAAATGATTTAAATATATATATATATATATATGAAATACCACAACAGCTTGTACAAACATGAAAGCATTTCTTTATTTTTGGTTTGTATCATACCAGCTGGATTAGTTGTATCTTTTGTTAAGTGTATCCATGGTATTTATTAAAGAGATTTGTGTTTCTCTCCCTCTTTCGGCCCACTATGTGTACTGTATGTAGCTTAAGTGTTTTACCAATGGTCCTACTGGTGTGTATGTGTGTGTGCATGTAATAATGCAAAATAAGCCAATATCATGGGTAGACGCTTACTAGGGCACTTGAGCCTGGAGGTGTGTGAGAGAACAGGTCATGGTCAGAGTTTTACCTTTGTAAAGTGAATAAATTCTTTTATTTCATCAGGGTGATTTGGCGCTGTTGTTTTTTGACTTTCTGTCTAGAGGAGAAGAAGCTAAGGCAGGTGTCTATATGTACATGGGGGTAACGTGCATCTATAAAAAAACTAAATAAGATATTTATCATGCAAATACATTAAATATTGTAACAACTTAGAATACATACGGCTTCAAATATGTAGTTATAAATTAAATTTGTATAAAAAAATGACTTGATACAAAATGAGAAAAAGTGTTCACACTGTTAGTAATTGCATAGTCTTACATGTATATCGCAAAAAGGATATACATTTAATACATAGATTTTTGACAAAAGCACAATAATTATTAACCTTCAGGGGATGTATCATGCTCAGTTTTAGATTCATTCTTATGTTTTGGGTTTCTACTAGAATATGTTTACATGCCTTAATGTTGAAAAAAATCTTATATCATAACGTTTGAAGATACCTGCATTAACCTTACATCTGAAATGCATCGTCTTTGCGCTTGCCTCTTCAAGCCCCCCTCTTGAAATGCCCCATTTCAGTATATAAGCGAATGGTGATACTGTTTTTATTAAGTTTGGGGGCAGTGTATTCTGATGAGCTGGGGAGGAACAGAGGAAGGAGAGGCAAAACTGATCGGCTTGTTGAACTCTGAACTGTTTTCACAGAGACGGACTGGGTTTCACAGTTTAGCACTCCAGATAGCCAAATGTATCTGCGAAAGCACTGAAAAATGTGTTTTCATAAAAAGTCACCTTTAAGTGAAACTATAGTTTTAAACAACCGATTACTGACAGGAATGCACTATAAGACAGATGTCTACATTTTTCTTGAAAACCCAAATATGACCAGTTTCCAAAGACAAAGTGAATAGTTGTTGGTCAGCAGGCATTTTGCTCTCGCTATTTAACAGTCATGTCTACGTGTTGTCTGTCACTTCCAGACAGTTTTCACTCGTCGGAGATGAAGTGGACCACGTAGAGCCTGACGTAGCCCTGGTCCCACACGTACAGGTGTCGGTCTTTGGGGCTGTAGGAGAGCATCGCCAGCACCCCACCTGGAGACCTCAGGTCAAAGGTCACATTCACCGGCTTCCCCTTCAGCAGATCAAAAGCAAAGGTGACTCTGGCGTCTTTTGTGTCTGTGACATACAGGACACCGCAGGTAATGAAGGCATTGCCGGCCTTGGTGCGCGGGTAGGTGGTGTTTATGTAGGATGTGACGGAGAAGGTCTTCGGGTCCAGCTGGGCCACCGTGATGCTCTCATCCACGCTGGAGGCAAAGATCAGCCACAAGCCGTTCTCATCTGCTGCCAGTTTGAAATAGGTCTTGGAGTTGTGGAGCAGGTAGGCGAGGTTGTGGTACAAAGCGTTTTCTATAGTGAGCGTGTGAAGCCTCTTGGTGTGAAAGTCAAACCTGTGGACAAACAAACAGCAAGTGGTTAACTGGATGTAGCGGAAACGATAGGAAGTGATCTCATGATGCATCACACTGTTCACTATCGGCTTACCTGGCAATGCTGGAAGTACCAGCGATGTGATAATAGAAGGACCCGTTGTGAACAGTGTGGCCGCAGCCTTGGTAGAACTTTTTAACATCCACAATCTCGCTGGTGCTGTTCTGGAAGGAGGCGATGCTTTTATACTCCTTTATCACACGACCTGGAGAAGAACATGCAACATGTTTACTGCTAACTGCAAATAAATAATGTTAAGAAAGTAGAGATATATAGTATAACATCCTTGCATTGCTTTGACACTCATAGCCTTGCTCTAGGTTTAGATTAATATATTTTCTATCATGCTGTTGGTCAAACCAATCTACCAGAAAAGTGTTCTGCCACCCAAATTCGTTCATCGTTCAGCTCAGCGGTGTCTCTCATATACGCGCCGAATGTGCTCTCCATCTTTGACACATTCCTGGGGTTGATCAGAGACTTGATCAGGCACTCTGAGGGGAAACAGAGTCACACCAAAGTTAGAGGGTTACATCTGTCACATGTGTTTTAGATGTAGACACACTTCTCTGAACACAAACCGTTCTTCTTAGCTGGCTTCTCATGTAGTTTCAAAGCATTCGCAGAGGAGGTTCCATCATTTGGATTTGCGTGTAACAGCCCTGTAATAAACAGAGTGATTTTATGACAGGAGTGTGCTTCTCAAAACAACCTCACCACGAGGAGCATGCACTAGCTGCTGTGGAGTTTTGGATTATATCATATGAGCTTGTTCAGCTAATGGAGCTTCTTAGCATTTTAAGTCCTTAAAGTGTAAGAAAAAGAAACACAACTCCATGACATCTGGGCAGGCTGGTAGTCTGTGTGATTTGATTGAAGCATCCAGACTTCATGGATCATGTTGTGTTATCGATTTGCAGAATAGTGTTTCCATGTTCAAGATTAATTTGTAATACAATCTGCAGAGTATGTGTTTATAAGTCAATAAAGGCATTTTACCCATGGAATGAGCAGCCTGAAGGTTGGCTCTGTGGTGCCTTGTTCTTGGAGGCCCCTGAGGGCCAGGAGGTCCTGGGGACCCGGGAGGACCTGGAGGGCCAGGGGGACCTGTACAAAGAAGAAAGGAAATATATAGCCACTACAGTGAAATAAGGTTAAAGATAAAGGCATTCTGAAAGGCTTTTTTTGGCAAATCTTTACAGCTTTTTTATTGCTAAATGTTTAAAGTGACTCAGTGATCAGTAAAGCTCTACTCACCCTCAATAATGACGTCATTCGACGGTTGTCCCTTCTCTCCAGGCGGGCCGGCCTCTCCTCGCTCCCCTTTTTCACCTGGTTCTGCTTTCTCACCTGATATTGGAAAATATTATGAACATTGTGAAAATATCTCCAAGATTGCACTCACAGATTAAACACACTATTGTTAAAAGCATGAATTACTCCTTTGACTTCCTCTGGTGAATCATGCCATCATACCACTGTGAAGGAGCACAGTGAAGTCAAGTGGGAGAATACTTGGTAGGAGTTTTCCAGTTCATTTAGCCGAAGCCCAAAACCACAGCGATGAATAATATTTGCAAAGAATGTGAGAGAAAGGCGGCTGTTCAGTCATCTACTGTGAATGAAATCAACCGTCATTATGATTCACGAATAGATCAGGAATCTGTGTGTGTTCAGTGTGTGTCTGTGTGCGTGGGCTATTTTTAGCCTCAGGTTACACTCAACCCTTTGACTTGTACATTGTACACATGGTTCTTTACTAAAATGGCCAGCATTGCTCGAGGCATTATAAAAATGGATGGTGATTAAATACAGAGTAGAGCCTCAATTATTTTTGTACCTTTTTTTCCTCTTTTCCCATCAGCCCCGGGCAGTCCATTCAGTCCAGGAATGCCATCAGTCCCATTGTAGCCGGGCATACCGTCCACACCGGGCAAACCTTCAGTAACACACAAAATCTTGACCATGGGCAAAATGGAAAACACATTCAGCTAGAATATGGGTCACTAAACCACAAAGTAGACATGCAGTATGGCTAGATTTTAAATTTGGACCAAGAGTGGTTTCTCTTACCAGGCGGTCCCGGTGGTCCTGCAAGAGAATGATTAAAGATGTTAAAGAACAAAAAGTAATCTTTTGGATATAGTCTGTAGCTTTACGTGTATGAGGAAGACATACCTGCAATGCAGACTCCCTTGGTGCTGTTGCAAATGTCAATCAACAATTTGATCTAAGGGGAAACAGAAACAGTTTTACAATGCTTTACATGTCAGCAACAGGGGCAAAGATACGATTGCACTGACAGCCCATTTAGTCAGTATTCTGATCCTTATGTAAAAGTAGCAAGACACCTCTAAAACAATAACATAAACTAACAAGTAAATAAAAAAACAATTTGAAGATAAAAGCATAATTAACTAAATATACTATCAAAAGTATAACATTACTTATGCATCGTATATCTTTGAATATTCAATTAAATAATAAATTACATATGATATAATTATTGTTACTGATGTTAAGAAACACGGCGATGTTGTAGTTTGTAATGCAAATGTTATCAATGTAAATGCTGTTGTTTCATGTTTAGTTTAATCTGTAACAATGCAACACACTCCAAGCACAACATGGAAATATTCCTATACACTAAAAGTGTTTTACAAAATGTACCATTGGGCTTTGAAATGACATAATCCCACCGAGTGTAACCCTAGCCCTCACTCTGTTTTATTTCAGTGTTGTGGTATTATTGCACACAGTAAATCCCAACATGCAGGACCTGGAGCCTTCAGACCCCCTGATGGTCTGAGGCCTGGGGACCGGTGCCCATCTTATCCAGATGTTGATGGAGCGAAGGTCAGTGATGACAAAATACAAAGTGACCAAATCTCACCGGGACCATGGAGTAGGTCATCATCATCATCATGTCGTCCTGAAGGTGTGCCTTGGGGTAACTCTGTCGATGTTTGTGCTTCATCTCATTCTTCATCTTCTTCTCTGCTTCCTCTCCCACCTCCTGGCTGACCTCCTGGCTGACTTCCTGTCCCTCCACCTGGTGGAGCTCCTGCATCTCCTGCTGTAGCTCCTTCTCCAGCTCTTCACTTCTCTTATTCCTGGAAAACTGGGACTGATATTGCGGATGTTCCCCCGCCCTAGCCCGCAAAGCTGCTGCTCCTCTCGGCACCTCCTGGAGGAACTCCACCACGGAGCTCTGCTCCACCTCCGTCAGCTTCACCTCTGCTTGCTGCAGCAGGGCTCGCTGCTGATTCTGCTGGACCAGGAGCACCAGGAGGCCCACAGAGTTCATCAATGCCACCACACATGTCCCGTACAGCACCAACCGCTGAGGGAGAGTCATGCTGGGGGTTGGGATCCACATCGTTAGCACCTCACCTCCGCTTTTCTGAGGGTCACCTGCCAACTTCAGCATTCAAACGGTATACAAATCCAGTACAGAACTCAAAGAGGACAAAGTCCAATTCTTACGGCCTGTTGTCCAAGACGCTGCCACCAAAAAGTCTAATCAACCGTACGCCAAAATAAAAAGGAAGTCATAAACAAAATGAATCCTTTTCAAATAATTTGAAAGCTCCAAATAGAATCCAGTCAGAGTGTGCCTGTGCTCCTCACGAGTGGTGGTCTGAAGTCAGACTGGTAAATACAGTGCTTGTTGTGTTGTTCACCAAGTGGAGAAGGGCTAGTGTGTGTGTGTGTGTGTTTGTGTGTGTGTGTGTGTGTGTGTGTGTGTGTGTGTGTGTGTGTGTGTGTGTGTGTGTGTGTGTGTGTGTGTGTGTGTGTGCGTGCGTGCGTGCGTGCGTGCTTGCGTGCGTGCGTGCGTGAAATGATCACGTACGGCTCTCACACACGTAGACAGGCACTACAGTCGCAAACGGGGCCCACAGTCTATCTTTACCCAAACGTACGTTTATGATTCTAGTTCCCCTGACTTGTCCGCCCCCAGAGGAAGGGTCTGTTCGGTCTCCTAACACACATTTACGGGATGAGATGTTATGACCGTGTGTGCCGTGCCGGCG
>NW_011368032.1:0-8736 GCF_000735185.1 Notothenia coriiceps | reverse complement strand
GGTTCCTACGTTCTCGTAACATCCAGTCACGATTTACGGTTCGTCACGAGGTACACGTCGTCTCTTGGCTGATTTGAGCCTGGAATACAAGGTTTGTTTAGCAAACAAAAATAACTGCTCTCTATTGTCGTTTTGCCTGGTCATAGTGAATGTAGGAGTCAGTTTACCCTCCTGTCATTGGTTTGGTGGTACACCCTGTCTCTTCTTACGTACATGAACCGTTGAAAAGGGGACCCGAATTTACTGTAAAATCCTCACCACTTTACAGCTGAAAAGACAATGCGACTGATAGAATCTCTGTTGTTTCCGTTCGGAAGCGACTTTAAGATCATTCATTCGACGTTCTCGTTTATATATCTAGCCATTTCGAACGACCACACGCGCCATACGGCACAATTGTCCAATAACTTCTTCTTCCATTTATTTGAAGAGAGTCTCTTTCTGTAAAACGTAGCGCGGCTCCTATTCCCTATCACATAGAACTTCTGTCCTCACTCCGAATCGCCATGAACATCAGAACACAAGTGTACATGGATTATAAGCCACATCCGTGATGAGAAAAATACGATTTATGTAGAGTGACACACGTGTATATGCAGCCAATATACACAGATAAAACAACAATTGAAATTCACGGTAGCACCATACACTGTAGCATAACATTCGACGAGTATGAGTAGCCTAGAAATACACGTGTTACAGACCTTCAGTCATTTCGCAATAGATCACACACACACACACACACACAAACACACACACACATACACACACACACACACACACACACACACACACACACACACACACACACACACACACACACACACACACACACACACACACACATACCATGTATACATCACTTCAGGGGTAATTACATTGACTTACATGCATTTCCTGGAGACTTATCCTAACCTTAACCATAACCAACACATGCCTAACCCTTACCCTTAACCTTAACCTTAACCTTACCCTAACCCTAACCCTAATCGCAAAACCTAACCAAGTCTTCACCCTAAAATGTATGATTCCCCTCATGGGGACCTCCAATTTGTCCCCATAAGGGAAGCCAGTCCCCACACGTGACTGTGTAAACAGATTTAGGTCCCCACAAGTATAGTAATGCTAGGCCACACACACACACACACACACACACACACACACACACACACACACACACACACACACACACACACACACACACACACACACACACACACACAGGAAGTAGACATGCTACATTGGGGTTAGATTCAGGTCCTGTTGACCGGGCGTTTGGTATGTAGGCTTCCTCCTGAGGCTGTAGGTCACTGACAGTCAGTTGTTGGACAGATTGTATTGCTTTGGCAGATGTGCAGATGTGTTCGCTCATACAGTATTAAGAGCACTGAGGTCGTTCCTTTGTTGTCTCTTTTTCACTTTGTAATGCTCTGCGCCTGACCAACTGAGACTGGGAACAAAAAGCGGGGGAAAGCCCACCTTCTATGGATCTCATCTCTGATTAAGTATTTGAAGACTGTAATGTTGGCAAAGTTGCTAAATGACTCAGCCTGTTTGAGGATCCATTCAAATGAACCCTGTGGTGTAAACATGTCAGCATGCCTACAAACTCTTCTCCACCTCAGGTCTCTCGTTGACCTTCTCTCTGTTTCCGCCTTCCTCCCGAGGTGCAGCTGCAGGGAGAGCAGCCTCCCAGTATCTCTCTTCTTTGTGTCTTCCTTCAAACAGTATCCTCCCATTCTCCTCTTCTCTCTGTCCAATATTCTTGTTTTTTTCAGTGCTATCTTTGAAGTTTCAAATGTGTTATGGAATGCTACGAATCAGCTTATCACTGAAAATTAAGATTAGATTCAATAATGTGAAATCAGTAAAATGGCACATCAAAGATGATCAAATGAAGCCAATAAACACCACTATAAATGAACAAATTACATTTATTAGACATCGAAAAAAGCCCTGAATTTAAGAAACACAATGAGAGGGATGGAGGTGGAGTTCATCTTCTAGCTGTTCTCAGACCTTGCAATACTGCTTTAAATCTTAATTATGAGGTCATGAAGGCAGTTTAGGCAGGTCTCATAGCATAAAGCGCAAATTCTGAATTCATATCCACTCACTTCTGCTGCACGTCATGCCTCAAAGAAAATTCATAAATTCTGTCCAGACCTCATACATTGTCTGACATTTTCCCTCGGCTTTCAATCAATCTTGTTTTTCACTTCTAAACAACTCTCTACACATGTAGTTGAGACAATGATGTGGTTGACCACAGCACAGAGCACAGAGAAAAGGTTACATTAACTTCTGTTTTCGGGAAAAACAGACCGGGTTGTCTTTGCTTAATCATGCAGAACAATCTCTGTCCGAGCCATCATACAGGGGACGTTATCGAGGCAGGGCCTCACACACAGTCGGACATTTCAACTGTGCACATTCCTCGACTCCACCGTGGGCGGTGAGTGAATTCGCAGAGTCCTTTATACAGAGCACATGGAACAAAGGCAGAGCCAAACAGAATTGGCTTTGTCACAAATTGTGAAACAAAATATTAAAAAATAATAATACAATTATATTTAACCCAAAAATAAATAAAATTCAATATTTCCACTTGCATAATACTTATTTAGAAGAAGGAGTATTTGGGCACCCATTGCTGTTATTATTTAATATTTTATTGTTGTTGATTTTTCGCTTGGATTTTTTTGTTCCCCCTTTGTCTTGCCTTTTAAAACATATTGTTTGTCGTTATGATGTGAGTACGGGACTGCAAATATACATAAAACATAAAAAAAGGTTTGATGAACCCATAAATACCTAAGATATAAATAAATAAAGAAGTATGTTTTTGTGTCAGAATCTTAACAATAACTTAAATACTGAGGTGTTAAATCTGAGCAGGTCTGTAAAATGTCCTATTAATTTCATTAAGTCAAGTTTTTTATTGATAAAACAGCTTCACTCAATGTCATTTAAAAAGGGTTTGTTGAGTACGTTTTTAACTATGTGTTTCTTCATTTTTTGAGGCTGGAAAATAATCAAATACGATGATGTGATGGTCTGGAGTGTAAAACAGTTTGCCCGTAAACCCTAATATGTCAAACTAAAATGAAAGACTACACAACTGCATTTCAGGTGCACTAATGTACCCCTAGATATTCAGAAGACATCAGTTTCTGGCTTCAATGGTTGCTTTTGTGAGATGCAAGAGCTGCTACAGAACTTATGTTCCGTTAAAGTTATTTCATTAAAAGCATGCTATATGATTTTGTTTTCATAACCTCATGATGTTGCAGTAAATCCGTAGACACTGTTTAATGCATCACAGCTCTGCTTCTCCATCTACTGGTGGTCTGTTGGAGGAAAACTGGGAGTAATCTCAAATAATAAAGGCCACAGCATATCATGTTTAAAAACATATTTTTGGTTGGAACATTTAATTCCAGCTGTTTCTTGTTTGTCTTCGAAGATGCAAAAAAAACTGAAGAGATTTTTAAGAGATCTTTTTTTTTTGGACGACAGATAAAGCTTTAATAATAATAACACAGGCCAGATGTTGTTTCTCCAATAAGATTCTTTTGAAGTTCAAAGCTGGACCAAAACTTTGTTCTGATCACCAGAATGTTAAATACAACCGATGAACCGTCTACTCCCCAACATTCACCCACTGAACTTGGGCCTGCACGCTCAAGGGCACCGGCACCAATCCAACCCCTCAAGGTTACACTTGTATTGTTTACCATTTCTCTCCCGTGTTGTGGCTTTTGCATCACCCTGACCTGGCTCTTAACCAGCTCAGCCCTCATATAAACACCAGGCTCCGGCTTTCGGAGGCATCTGTCATTACCCGGGCGGTTGTTTGGTTTGTGCAGTTAGTGCAGGTTGTTTTACTACTGCCTTCCTATGGATCTGATCCCTGCCTGTGAATGGGCCCTGATTCCTGTAGGTTTCGACACCATCGTGGAAGACCTGGTCTCTATGTCCTCGAATGTAACTGCAGTGGGATCACCGGGGATCTCCGTTGCAACCAGGACCCTCATCCTGCTCATCTGTCTGCTGCTGGCTGCATGGAGCCACGCGGACAAGAACACTGCACCTGGTAGGTTCTCTTTATAGACACTTGGCAGTTTTTGTCTGTGTGTTTGTGTCAATTCTCCATCACTGAATGACATTTGTTGTGATTCACCACCACAGGTCCTTCTTTCTGTCTGGGCTTGGGTCCATTTCTGTCATATGTGAGATTCCTCTGGACTGGTATAGGCACAGCCAGTAACTACTACAACAAAAAGTATGGAGACATTGTCAGAGTGTGGATCAATGGAGAGGAGACCCTCATACTCAGCAGGTTGGTTACCTCTGTTAATGCTGCGGGAAAAACAGTTTATACACAAACAGGGGATAATGATTTAATGTCGATTTTTTGTTTCTTTTTTACCTTTTTTAGGGCATCAGCTGTGCACCATGTACTGAAAAATGGACATTATACTTCCCGTTTTGGGAGCAAGCAAGGACTCAGCTGCATCGGCATGAATGAGAGAGGCATCATATTTAACAACAACATACCTCAGTGGAAAAAGATACGCACCTACTTCTCTAGAGGTAACATTTCAACCTTAGTCTGCCTTCCAGGCTTACTGATTGAGTCAGTTATTTATTCGGTTCAGTTACAAGAGATTTGATTTCCCGTATCAGCCCTGACAGGTCCGGGCTTGCAGCAGGCGGTGGAGGTCAGCGTCTCCGCCACACAGACTCACTTGGACCGTCTGGACTGTTTGGGTCATGTGGACGTTCTCAGTTTGCTGCGCTGCACCGTGGTTGACATCTCCAACAGACTCTTCCTGGGTATACCTCTTAATGGTAAGTAGGCATGCATTCCTCTTTTAAGATGAAAGATGGATCAAACAGATGCGGCCAATGGGTTAGGATGCAATTTTTCTAAATACCTTTGTGTTAACCTCTCCAGAGAAAGAGCTGCTTCTGAAGATACAGAAGTATTTCGACACATGGCAGACTGTGCTGATAAAACCAGACATTTACTTCAAGTTCGACTGGATTCACCAGAGACACAAGAAGGCAGCGTAAGTCACTCTTTTCACATCATTTGTAGGCCTGGTTATTTTGGCTGAGCTCTTCTGTTATAATCAAGTGTTTTGAAATATCTTATCTCACAGCCAGGAGCTGCAAGATGCCATAGAGAGCCTCGTGGAACAGAAGAGAAGGGATATGGAGCAGGCAGATAAACTAGACAACATCAACTTCACCGCAGAGCTCATATTTGCACAGGTCAGTCTGAGAATGTAATCAGTGCTCTTTCCTTTTTGCAAATATTTAGCAAACTCTTTTCCCTTTTCTCCTTTCATTCTTTAAGCCTTTCAAAGACTTCCTTCAACCCATATGTCAGAAATCCTCACACATTTATTTCGCCTGTCAGCTTATTCACATGTTGTTTGTGTGTGTTTTCAGAACCATGGTGAACTATCTGCGGAGAATGTGAGGCAGTGTGTGTTGGAGATGGTCATCGCAGCACCAGACACTCTGTCCGTCAGCCTCTTCTTCACACTGCTGCTCCTCAAACAGAACCCAGATGTGGAACTACAGCTGCTGCAGGAGATAGACACCGTTGTAGGTAAGAATCTGAGAGAATCAAGATAGTTTCTGATAAAATACTGTAGAGATTTTGTGTTTGAGCAAAATGATATCTCAATGCCACTGTCTCGCAGGCAAGAGAGAGCTCCAGAACGGGGACCTTCAGAGGCTGCAGGTGCTGGAGGGCTTCATCAACGAGTGCTTGCGCTTTCACCCTGTGGTGGACTTCACCATGCGACGAGCCCTCTCTGATGATATCATAGATGGTTACCAAGTACCAAAAGGCACAAATATTATTCTGAACACCGGCCGCATGCACCAGACAGAGTTTTTCCTCAAACCCAATGAATTCAGTCTGAAGAACTTTGAGAAAAATGTGAGTAGATGTTTGTCTTTGTTTTCTTTTGTGAAAGTTGAGTTTCTATCTGCAACTCTGGGACTTAATAACATAACCGTGACTTAATAAATTAACTCTTAAAGACCCCGACAGCCTTTTTTGCTATCCTGCTTCTTACTATGAGCAATTGATGCTATGTGAACAGACCATTTTTAATAGATTCAAGTTTTTTTTCTCCAGTTGTTTTAAGTGAGCGGGGCTTGGTTGAAAAATGTCCTGTCAAGTAAGCCTATTCTGTACATCAATCCAGATTTAAAATTTAAATCAGATTTGGATGATGCTTGGTGGGTTGTTTGTTTATATTGCCACTCTCAGATGAATATGATCAAATTATACCAACACAGTCCCGATGAGTATTGGGTGTCAAAATTGTAGTAAATTGTTTTTTTTTTCAGACATGAATAGTCATGTTATTGACAAACATTTGATTTGAGTGTTTCAGGACTTTTAATCACCCCTGTCCTTCCTTCAGGCTCCTCGTCGTTACTTCCAGCCTTTCGGTTCGGGACCTCGCGCCTGTGTTGGCAAGCACATCGCCATGGTGATGATGAAATCCATCCTGGTGACGCTGCTGTCCCAGTACTCTGTGTGTCCTCACGAAGGCCTGACCCTGGACGGCCTCCATCAGACCAACAACCTCTCCCAGCAGCCTGTGGAGCATCAGCAGGAGGCCGAGCAGCTCAGCATGACATTCCTACCCCGACAGAGAGGAAGCTGGCAGACACTCTGAGACGTACACACTGAATCTATACCTTTAAACTGTATATATGATATCTATTATACTTCATTTATTATCATTACTGTACAAAGCTAAGTTTTATATTGTGGTATATATATATATTAAAAAAACCTATTGACCTATTATGCATTATGTGAAAAGTAAGTTAGAAATGCTAATGATAAAGTACATGTAAATTATTGCACCAATATCAAGTGTTGTCTTCTTTTTGAATGTTTTATGTCTTACTGAATGTATAATATATATAAAGTGGAGCATTTTCCACATAAAAAAGTTAAAGAAAGAAAACTTTCTCATCTATTTTTTCAAATTGTCTACAGTTTTATTTGCATTTTTTGTCCTTAATCAATTATGTCATTTTCAATTCAATTCAATTCAAATGTGTTTATATAGCCCAATATCCAAATCACATTTGTCTTAGAGGGCTTCACAAATCAACAAACACGAATGACAATGTAAAAACAACAAACATATCTGAAAATATAGTAAAATGACAAGATGAATGTGAAAATACCAAAGAATGGGTACATAACACAATGACACAAATACAGATTCCATAAAATGAAGGTTCCATGAGGATGTTTAAAAGGGAGTTTAAAACCAGTCCTAACTGTATGCTGTACTAATGAGGAAAGTCTTCAGCCTATACTCTTAAATGTGTGGACACTGTCTGCCTCCCTAATCAATGCTGGAAGTTTATTATTAGAAAGAACAGACTCTTATGAAAAGAATATTTCTATAATTAACAGTACATTTTAACGCTGAAATCACCTGTAAAAACCAGGAAAACCATCAAAATTAGATTCAGTAAGTATAAATACATCTTCTATTGCATTTCTAAATATTGATCACCAGAGGGCACTACAGCACATAACACAACAATCAGTCTTCAGCACAGCCTAAATAAAGCAACCAAGCTGCTCATTACATTCAATTGGTCTGCCCCTGGGCAAACGTGGCAATTCACACACAGATGTTTCAATTTGTACGGTTTCCGCTTAACAGTATAAACACCAGGCAGGACCACTCAAAGGGCTAGGCGGGGCTCTACTTTTTCTGATTGTGTGAAAATAAACATGTGGTTCTCAACTGGTGGGTCGTGACCCAAAAGTGGGTCGCGGACCCGTTTTAGTTTTTTTGGGAAAAAAGTCAAACTTTTATTTTGAAGGCCCGATTTTCTAACGCTGTGCATACAGTAGGCGTTGTACTGGAAGCACCGGAGACCATAAACGGTTTTGAAAACTTCTGTCACGTAGTGATCATCTTTTCAATAAAACATCTTTGCTGATGATTTTTCGAGTCTTCTGGCCAATCAGAATCAAGATTGTTGCCGGAAGTCCCCACAGAGAATAACTTTGCTGTAGAACTATTCTTTATACATCCATGGGTACAACTTCAGATAAAAATGAACAAATAATGAAATATGACCCCTGGTTTGATGATTGACAGGTCACAGAACAATGGAAGCTATCTACCCTTACCAGGGGCGGATCTAGAAAAATATTCATGGGATGGCAAGAGGGGGGCAGGAGAATTTCAGAGGTGGCATCCCCTGGCAGAAGTATATGCTGATTTAATCGCAGTCATATCAATTAATGTTAACCTGGAAAGCCGCAATATTTATTTTAACCCAATAACATTTGGTGACATTATTGTGGCACATCAGTAAAGCCTTAAATATCAACAGTATATAAGGTGGCAGAATGAATTTAATGAATTTTAACTGAACAATAACTGAATGAGTTTGTCTCACTCTTAGACCAGCAGGGGTATCAAGTCTATGCAGACTGCTGCAATAAGTACATTAATTAACTGTCTCGTCGATGTTTCTCTGAATGAATATGATAATATTAACAATCATATTATTCCTATCAGCTGTCAATCACTGTTATGATTCACATATTCAGTGTTATTATTAAATAAACTATATTTTCTGGAGGAGTTAATGATGAATGTTCCTCAAGATGCTTGCTCACCCTCCTTCAAATTTGAAAGACAAGTAATTACTATCATAAAT
>NW_011368031.1:0-2800 GCF_000735185.1 Notothenia coriiceps | reverse complement strand
GGTCCTAAGGTCAGTCTGTTTGTCATTTAGGCCCAATCCCAAACCGCCCCCTACACCCTACCCCTACACACTCCCCCTCCGATTGCGCGTTCACGCGGAGGGTCCGCCATATTGAGTGCTGTTCCAAACCAACGAGTGTGGAGTGGTGTGGAGGGGGAGTGGGCTATCAAGCCCTCAAACAGCGAGTCTGCAGCGGTGCTGACTTGAGACCGGTCTCTACCTGACCGGAGTCACGCTGTGTGTGTCCGTCAGGAAACAAGCTGTTAACAAGTAGTTCCAGCAAACATCCACTGATAAACTGCGATGTTAACAACCTCATGATAACCTCATATGTTTTAACTTAGGATCATACCTGTGTTTAGTCTAGAAAAAGGTAAATGTGTGTATTTTATTATAAAGTTGTGTATATTTACAGACTGTTGCAAAAACTAAGAAGCTTATAAACATCAGGTTTAAAATTAAAAGAGCTTTACAAAAAAGTAACACAATGAAAGATATTTGGAGTTTTATTTGGGTTATTAATTTAAATGTTTAGTCCAAGAGATGCTGATTTGAAACCGTTGTTACATACAGTTACGGCATTTCCTGTTTCTGCCGGAGAGAGGCGAGGCCGTCCCAAAGCTTGCCGCTGTATTTATACCCTTAACCCTTAATGGAGGGAACTTCATTCAGCTGCGAGCGTGGCTTCAGACGGAGTTCACTCCGTCACGGAGGGGTAGGGTCGAGGGGGTGATTTGGGATTGGGCCTTCGTGTCTCTTATCCCTGCTGACCAATCACACAAAGGTAGATCCAAGAACCAGGAAGTAGTGCCGCTACCT
Source organism: Notothenia coriiceps (assembly GCF_000735185.1). Taxonomy (NCBI): domain Eukaryota; kingdom Metazoa; phylum Chordata; class Actinopteri; order Perciformes; family Nototheniidae; genus Notothenia; species Notothenia coriiceps. The sequence continues at coordinate 1,981 of NW_011368031.1, read as the reverse complement.
GATCTGTACGGGAAACCTGATTGGTTCTGAGCGTGTGTGGAAAAATGCTTCTACTTCCTGTTACCACCATCGGTTTACGGCATTGTTGAAAAAAGTGCCGACATCATAGATTTTTTGGTTTTAAACTTTATTGAACAACATATTTGAATATCTTTAACAATGACTTTTTTCAAGCATTTCACCAGCTTTTCTTTGTTAATGAATGATGAAATTAGCTCTGTATTTTGGAAATTCTTCCCCCAAACAAGAGAGAAAGTATTTATTAGATAAGGAACACAACACACCTCAGTCAGCAATGTTCCTAGTGGCCAAACGGTGGTACTACACGTTCCATGTGGCCATAAAACACATGTTCCCATTCACTGACATTGAGAAAGAGACTTCCCAGTCCAAACATTTGAATAGGTTTTCTTTATTTCTAGCTCCTAAAGGATATATAGTCTGTGCCCATTTTCCTCTATTGAGAACAATAATGCAAATATTATCATTCCCCTCCAATGTGTGTCTCATGTAATGTGTGTCTCATGTAATGTGTGTCTCATGTAATGTGTGTCTCATGTAATGTGTGTCTCATGTAATGTGTGTCTCATGTAATGTGTGTCTCATTGCAATATCAGTCAAAAGAATTGCAATTAGAGATTTTTTCCAAATCGTTCAGCTCTACTATATATATCTATGAGGTCTGTTCTGCACATTGGATCGATGCTTTGTATTTACAATCCAAAAGCTCCGGATAATCTATGAAATAAGAAACGTTACTTTTGAAAGTAGAACTGACAAAAACAAAAATGTGTGAATGAGTGCACTTTTTTGTATTTGTGTAAAAAAAAAACAGGAAAAAAGTAGAATAAAGTTACTTCTGTGTTTTTTAATTTGTAATAAGCCTGTTTTTGTTCGCAGGGCTTGACGGGAGATCCCGGTCCTAAAGGCGTCCGTCAGGATGTAGAGGTCACACACACAGGTACACACACACACACGCACGCACGCACGCACGCACGCACGCACGCACACGCACGCACGCACACACACACACACAAACACACACACGTTGTGAGGATGTGGAGGTTAGACAGGATGGTGTACATGTGTGGGTACATTAAACATCTGGAACATCTGGAACATTTCTTTTTTGAACGTTCTGACATATTTTGAAGACATCAAAAAACAATCCGATTTTCATTTGAGAAATTCCGAATTTTCGTGGAAAATGAATGAAAAAAATCAGACTATTTTTGAAAATCTGAAAAGAAATGAAATGCTGAAAAAATTAAATGCTGAAAAAAACGTAATAACAAAGACGGAACTTTTAGAGAAAAAAAACTGCAATCATGCTAAAACTGTAAAATAAAAACGGAATCTGAAAATGTTTCACTTAAAGGCAGGGTAGGTCATTTTGGAGAAAGCAGCTCGAGTGCGCTAGAGTTTGAAAATACACAGCTGGAAAGAATCTGCCCCTTCCTCACAGAGCCCCTCCTCCTATGGATTTTTTGTCAAAGCACTTCAGATATTCATTGCTATCGGGATGTTAAGAGCATTCCATGGAATATAACAAAAAGTGTTTCTCGAGCCGGTTTCTCAAACGTACCTACCCCACCTTTAATCTTTAAATAGTTAAAAAAAATAATTCCACAGATTGTTTCGAAAATGTAAATCGTTTCTCACATATTTTTTGAACACACTAGTCGTTCAGCTGGCTTTATGTCTGGTCTGACGTCAGCTGCCTGTTGTTCTCCAGGTGACGATGGAGACCCCGGGGCCCTCGGGCCCAGGGGCCCCCCAGGAGACATCGGGCTGATGGGGATGCACGGCCCCCCTGGAGCACCCGGCAGATCATTACCTGGTCAGTAATGTTGTGTTCTTTTGTTTGAAGACAAGAGTTAGTCAAAAGTAGAACAGGAAGCTTCTCGTAAAGTTTAACAGTATTTATTAATGCAATGGTAGAGTAGGTTTTACAAGGGAACACAGCTGTGGTTCTAATATT
>NW_011368030.1:0-7711 GCF_000735185.1 Notothenia coriiceps | reverse complement strand
CAACCACTATGGTATAGTGTATGGTACTATGGTATGGTATCCTAGCTTAATCTGTTATCTGTAAACGTTCCCTAAATCTACTAATTTAGGGATAATCCACTGACATCCTTTAATACACATGTTAATTTGAATCAGATGTACTGATAATATCCGCAATATAAATCTTTAAACTTCTTCTTACCTTTAAAAGTCCGTCACGAACGGTCTATTATGCTGCAACTCTACAGCTCTGCTAGCCTTGGCGCTAACTTCCGGGGAACGATTGAGAGGCTCCACGATCCGCCATTGCTGTAAAAAAGTGGTCCATTGGAGTGAACGGAGATGACGTAACTCTCAGTCTATATGGCACTGACTACAGTCAGTAGTGGGAACCGCAGTAGACAAAAGGCGTTGCTATAGCAACACGTCATGTTTATGTGAAAAGGGGTGGGGTCAATATGACCCGCTGGCGGAAATAGGTAACAACAACAGAGGGTGCTACATAACACAATTTCAGGTGTGTGTGTGTGTGTGTGTTTGTGTGTGTGTGTGTGTGTGTGTGTGTGTGTGTGTGTGTGTGTGTGTGTGTGTGTGAGAGAGAAAGAGAGAGAGAGACTTGGCTTAATGAAGCGTGCAATGCTGTGTGTGTGAGAGACAAGAGACTTTACAGCATGTGTGTGCCCCCCTCCGTGGTAAATGATTGCCCCCCCCATTCGATTTGTTCATGAGCCGACCCTGATTTCATCCAACTTTGCATTAACGAAACAATTTCACAACAGACCCTGACAAACTCACAAAAACACAAAACAAATGATTAAAATTAGTGACTTACTTTTCCGCCGTCAAAACACTGCTTCTTGAAAGACTCTTCTTTGCAGATGAAAAAATCCTTCGATTTGTCCCGATGCAGAGGATATTTTGTTTGGAGATGCCAATTTATTCATTTTCAAGCTTTCGTTACTGAGCACCTCTCCACATAAAACACACTGAGGCCGCTCCTCTCCATTTCTAAAACAGCCATACGAATCATTCACAATGACAAATACCTTGATCACACTAACACATTATTCCTGCAGTCAAAATTGTTAAAATTCACAGACCTGGTAGAATTCCAAACGGCACAAATCATGTTTAAGGCAAATCATAACGTTTTGAAACATCCAAAAAGTATTCACTCAACGAAATATAGTTCAAGGAGACAATTTCAATTTGAAATTCATAGGGTCCGTACAACCAGCAAAACTTTTTGTATCTCAGCCTGTGGAGTGAGACTATGGAACAGTGTGAATGTGGAGCAAAAGCAATGTCCAAATTATTTTCTCGAGGTACATGGATGGGGAAGGTGACTATGAAGACTGTATGATTTCCTCCTGCATTAAAGCTAATCTCTCCAAACCGTCTTAATTCAATGGAATTGACATTATCTTGTATCTTCTAAACACAAACTAGTTGTAGCCTACTTATATTGTTTTAGTTTTTTATGCTAAACATAGCTTATATTTTCTCTACCAATATGATTTGTTCAGATTATTACATCTCGTCATTTCACTTCACCTGACTGTACTGCAAACCATGTATGTGTGTATGCTAACCTGGGCCTTCTTGTACGTGTGTGTGTGTCCACAGGAGAATGTGTCTCTAGCGGACATCCTGTCTCTGCAGGACAGCTGTCTGTGTGAGGATGAGGTGTGGGGAGTGTGTGCGGAGTGTGTCCTGGCGCTGCAGAGCATCCGACCCTCCCACCTCTTCCACACACTGTGCATCACCCCGGACACTCTGGCCTTCAACGCTCATGGGAATGTTTGCTTCATGGAGCAGCTGAGCGGTGAGTCCACAGCTCTGACACCCTGCCATTCATCTGCAGGAACGAAACCCCTTTCAGGACTTTGTAAACCCCTTAGTTTGCACTTTCTGCCTGATACTTTTATCTCTTAACAGCTTTATTTTTATCTTCGCCAAGGACATTACTTTTTCATTGCAGTTTGTTTGTGCACATTTTTGTCAGCAGGACCACAGAAAAAACAACACTGGCCCTGTTTTTTTTGTGCAAGCATGAAGCATGTGCCAATGAATCTCATTTTGGAATGGATCAGAATCCCAGGACGGATACATAAGGATTTGTAACTTTTTTGATATTTTCCAGACAGAGAATTTGGCTTTAGCGAAGGTCCATGATCTCAAAGTCCTAAAGTTATTCATATGTTTTGTCACAGATCAAGATTAAATGTTTGGTTTTCTGTAACTGCAGTTTTGGCTGGAAGACAAAGGCATTGTTATATTTCTTGCTCTGAACTGTATCAGTTTCAATGTGCAAGTCCTTGCTCGAAAACACATCAGTGTCTCATTGGATCAATCAGGCTTTCCACAGGTCGGTTCTGATTTGCACGGACGACATCTTCCTTGAGGCTTTTCCAAACTAATGAAAAGCATCCAACCTAGCAATTATCCGTCACCTCTTCTGTTTTCCGAATTGTTTCATTCCTTTTGCCATTTATTTCCTTTTCTCATACCCTCTCTATCATTATAAGCATTGATTGTCAGTGGCGTACGAGTTGCTAGGGGGGTCGCTGTTATGGTAACTACTTGGTAAGTCTATGATCAGTCAACCTAGACTCAAACACACATGATCAAATTACTACATCACATGACCAGAATGGCAGTGTTTTAACCGTTTTCTTATCCAGGCACAAATCTCCCACCAGAGACCCTTTAAGAGATGCTTTGATTACTCTGTTAGCTAAAGTCCTTCGTGGCTTCATCTCTTGTCACACTGCTTTATCGGATCAGGCTCAGTCCTACTGCTGTGATTCATCCTGTGGATAGAAACACAAGCCGCAGTGCCCACATTTACCCTTCTCATGTTCATGGTGAACAAACAGCGCCTAAATCATTAATCACAACACTTTGCTCTCACAGTTTTCGTTCCATTTAATTGAGCTCTTTGTGCGATTTGGATGACATTTCAGTCTCACGTACTACTCTCCCATGCTCAATACAGTGACATTGAGAGCTGTGGTGATTTATCTCAGTGAGAATAGCCTGTTGCTTCATCAATAGGGTTAATTTCAGATGATTAATTATTGCAGTAGTAGCAGAATGGTAGTTTACTGAGGAGCAGTGAACGCATCACCATCGACCAATTAGTGCAACATTATGTCCTCTGATGGTTTTCACTTAATGATGACCAAGACAATCCAAAGCTGATCAATTTCTGATAAAAACTGGACTTTTTGATCGGCATATTTGCACAGTGTGTTGAATCAGTAATATGGCTCAGCTCGTACTACCTGTTGTGCTAAATTGTGGAGGCATTCATGACTTAACACGCTCTCCCCATCACCCCGAAGGCTAGTGCGTCACTCACAACGGCTGTCTTCTTTTCCCTCTTATTCAATGTGGCGAAGGTCGTACTCGTTACATATGGTGGGAAATGTTTCAGAATCTTTGAGAGGAGATACAAAGCATAGGAGGTGTAGAGACGAGTAAAGACGAGGAGATGAAAACCCTAAAAGAAAGGAGGAAGATGTTAGGACAGAGAAGGAAAGGACAAGATAATTGGAAGAATAGATGTGAATAAAAGAAAGGGAAGTAGGAAGGTTTGAAAATAATTGAGAGGAGGTGAATTGGAAAGGAATGGGGAAAAGGAAGGAAAGGTGTGGACACTAGAATAAAGCATAAGGAAAATGGGAATTTAAGGAGACGTGGTAAAGGAAGGGAACGTAAAGGAAAAAGAGCTAAGGAGGAAAGGACGTTAGAGACTCTGGAAGAAGAATTGAAATGTTGACGAAAGATGGTAAAGGACAAGTGAAATGCAGGGAGAGGAAAAGAAAGGGAAAAAGAAGAGAGTATGATCTCTTCTACTGATGATTAATCCACTGATTTTCTCCATCAGTCAGAAAGCTGTTTAGAGTCCTTTAAATGTCTTGGTTTGTCCAAATCTCAAAAATACTCTGTTTAATGTCATCAAAGAGCTAAATAGACCTAAAATGATTTACATGTAAAGGTTCCATGTCATGCTTTTCCGGTTATTACCCGGTTATTATTGTAGGTTTTTCTGCATGTAAACGGTCTGCAGAGTCACAAACCCTCAAAGTACACCCTGTAGCGAGTAAAACTCTAACACAGAAAAGACCTGTCTGCTGCCCCAGAACGCCTCGTTAGACATTTCTCTTTTTCTTCCTGGGTACAGTGACGTGTTTGGGTATAGTGACGTAACGTAACGGCTCCGCAGATTGGACCAATCCGCGGAGCCGTTATGTCCGCGGAGCCGTTAAGTTTGGACCAATCCACGGACTTCCTCACACACACCACACACGGCGGCCGTTGCGAGGCTCGCTGCTGCGAGGAGCGGACCAGTGTGAGCTGGCTCACTAATGTGTTTGTTGTCCACAGCTTTTCATAGGACTGCATATAGTCCCTTGATCAGAACGGCCTCCTGGTCAGTGATGGTCTCCTATCCTTAGCAGTGGTCTGCCAGCGAAAAAAAGTCTCCAACTTGACCAATCAGAACAGAGCATTTCACCAAGCCTAGCAACGCCTATTGTTCAGGTGTCTTTTGATAAACAGGGGGGGGGGCAGGAGCTCCAACAAGCCGTTTAGGACAGAGAGTGAATACACATACTATACAGAGATGAGAAGCCAAAGTGATTTTGGAAAATTGAACAGTGTAAATCTATTCTAGTAGACCTCAACAATGGAATTATGATCAGTAGAAATGGCCATGACATGGGACCTTTAAGAAGCTGGAATCATAGAATTTTGACTTTTTGTTTTTTTATTTAAAAAAATTAACTAATAGCACCTATCAGAAACTACTGTTTCAATAGTTGACAAATTATCATTTTATTCTTAGAAGCTTAAGAGGAGAGCTAAATAAGAGAAGGACAGGGGAATACAATATGTGACAAAAGGACAAGAGAGCAAGAAAAATAAGGGAATGGAAGGACCAGAGGAAAAGAAGAGAAGTGAGAAGATCAGAGAAGAGGAAAGGTAAAAGGGAAGGATAGAAGAAGAAAGAAGTTGAGATAATAAGGCTAAGGAGGAGAGGAGAAACAGAGATCTGCTGGCCTCAGTACACCTGGGTGGGGAGATCATAAATCCAGAGACACCCAGATCTGTCATGACCCACTTTACCCCCCTCCTCCTATAACTCTCAGTACAACCTCTCGCTCCTTAGGGCTTCACTAGAACTGTTCCTATACCAGTATGAGAAGTGCATCTGATAAACAGAAAAGATCTGGTATCTGCGAACTGCAAGTCTATGCCCTTATCTGATATCAAGTTATCCATGATTAGCACATTAACGCTACCTATAACACGTGGTACTTGCTGGTACTTGTTAGATACATTCACCATCAGTTCAGAAAAAAAATCACTGCGTGAAGGAATCAATGATGGAAGGGTTAGGGTTAGGGATGTCCCGATCACCTTTTTTTGCTCCCGATCCGATTCCGATCATTTGATTTTGACAATTTGCCGATACCGATTTTTCCCGATCCGATCTTTATGCAATGCATTAAGAGAAAAAAAGGAAAAAAAGCATTCAAGTTGTCCCTTAAGGTTATTTTTTTATTTAAATTGGATATTCTATCCAACATGGATATAGCTTCTTTCTTTCACAGCAGCATTGGATCAGTTCAGTTGTGCAGCATTGGATCAAAACAAAATAAAGCTTTCAGTACTCGTTAGCTTACTGCTACAATTAGACACTGCACCCTGCCCACTCTGTTGCCAGATTTGAGAGAAATAAGCAACCAGGTCTATGAAAACAAGCCCCAAAGAAGCAACACATACATGATGTTCTGTAATTTGAAACCAAAGCTAAGGCCTCAGGATGACTTTAAGACTTGAAAATGGTCATTTTTGTCTTGTAACATTGAATACAAAATTTAAAAAAAAGTATTTAAATTTTTTTTTTTTTAAATCCCGATCCCCGATTTTTTTTCTCCCGATTCCAATCTTTTGAAAATCACGTGATTGGCTCCGATCCCCGATCACGTGATCGGATCGGGACATCTCTAGTTAGGGTTAGTAATATACAGCTGTTGTGGGGCTAAGTATCCTTTCAAATGAAATAACGATATGTTGAGTGCATTGGCTGGGGATTATACCTAGCAATTGGAGGAACACCATCTAACTTCTAAGCCACAGCGCCCCACAAACTCAAATCCATATGTCTCTATATATACTGTATATATATATCCGACCGGAATTCGGTATTGGCAGATACAAAAGGTCAGGTATCTGAATCGGTATCAGGAAGTAAAAAACCCGATCAGCACATTTAACGTGCCTCTCCACCTTTCTTGTTCTGAATCCAGCTAAGGGGTGCATGTTTTGGTTTTCATGTGTCTCCTGCTCGGAGCCAGTCTTAGAATTTGGCCTATTTGAGGAGGATGAGGATGCCTCACTACTCCAGTCTGTCAGGGATTATCACTGACACACGAATTATGCAAATGAAGGAAAACAGCTGCTCTTGCCCACTGGACCGTTGTTCTTTCGAATATTCCTCTGATTTGTATCTCATTACGGTATATTATTAGCAAGTGGGTTAAATCACAGAGCTGACATGGCTATACATTGTAGTGTTCACCTCAAACGGCAAACGCATTGCCTGCTTCCTTTTGATGACTTAATGATATTCTTTTCAGTGCGGTTAATTGGCCTTTTTTCAACCTTACAGATGATCCAGAAGGTTCCTTCGTGCCTCCTGAGTTTGACCACACGGGAAGCACGTTTGAGGTGAGAGATGCTAAGTCTTCCTCTAGACTTTATTCTGGTCAGTGTCACACATCCACCCCTGGGACAGTACATCACACAGTCACAGGCACCTTGGTGAAGTTTGCTAAGGTCCTTTGTCCTCTAACCTCACCTGAAATCCTCCATATAGCCAGCCATTATTCAGCTACAAACTAACCACTGTCACCTCTACCTGATAATACGAAACTGAAAGGCAGTATGGTTACATGCAAGAACTGTACTTCTAGCAACATTTTCTTTGCTCTGATACTGTAAATAATATAGTTGTAATAGTTAGCTGACTTCTAATGTTCCTTGCCCATCAGTAAAGGACAATGCATGATAATGAAAGCTTTAGCGCAAGTTCACTAAGGAAGACCTAACCATGAGTCACTTACACGTCACTCTATTGCTCTCGCCCCCCTCATTAAACATGTGGGCGTCACCCCTCAGCAGCCAATTGCTGCACACGTTAAATTCCTTAAATGCCTGCTCTTCCTTCCTGTCAGTTGTCATTTCAGGTGACCACACGCAAGCAGCAGCAGGGCTTCGTCCCAGCTCCAGGTATATATTCATCAGCTCCGCAGTCTTGCGGATTAAGCTACAGGCGGCGTTCCCTAGTTGGCTAGCGGTTCCAGCCGGCCACCCCGCAAACCCGGACGCGGGAGGAAAAGACAAGGATATTGGGCTCCACGGAAGTTCCTCCGGCATAATGGAAATGGGCTCCTTCAGGCAAACAATTGACCTTTCGCAAAGCCACGCCCCCCCTTGGTTACTGTTGCTAGTCCGACAAGCTGAGAGCCAGATGCGTTAAACAAAGCCATAATGGAGGGTCTCCGTAACGTCGGAGTCGCCTTAACAGACTCATTTTGGAGCAATAACGCAGCAATATCCTCCAGGTCCCGACAAAAGGGGCTACAATACGCTATGGAGGGTTATATCCACAGTATAAACATTAGAAAAGAAGGAGGCACAACATCAATAGAGACACTTG
>NW_011368029.1:0-2710 GCF_000735185.1 Notothenia coriiceps | reverse complement strand
CCGGGGTGGCTGCTGCCAACAGCTCTGTGGGTACCTTGAGGTGAGGTGTTAGCAGTTTAGGCTTTCAGCTGCTGAGACAGTACTGAAGAAGGCTTTACTACAATGGGCACTATTATGGGCTGTCACATGGGAGGAGGTAACTGACTCTGCACTGCTATTTCCAGCAGAGAACACTCTAAATGTATTTTCACTTGTAATGGAGGTTAATACAAACAAATGATACATGTTGTCCGATATGATTCCCAACATTTGTTTGCCCCCCTGACCTGTTTTTATTTATTATGTTTAAAATTATTATTTTTTAAATGAAAAGAAGGTGTGATCACTAATCTGATTATCAAACTTTAAAAGAATAATTAGGAAATTATACGTTTGGTGCTTTTAAACTCTAAAATGTAATATTCCATTTAATATAATTTGATAACAGCTGTTTTAAATAAATGTAGATCATCTCGCTGATGTCCTTATCATTAAATGTGTTTTGATAAGGCAGGGTTCAAGTAAATAAAACTTATAATCCAAACTGAATTCATCATATCAAATGTATTTCTTCAAGGCAAAATAGTAGAGATATATACAGGCATTTTGCGGAAAACTAATGTTAACTTCGTAGGGTGGCTGTATGTTTGGACACTTTCAAAAGTCAAACTCTACATTGGTTTTACATTGGTTACCACAGGCATCAGCTAAATGCCTAAAACGTGATGTAATGTAAAGCACCTTGGTCGATGGTAGACGCAGGGATAGTCGAATTGAGAGGATATTTCAATAGAAAAGCTGAAGTGAGACTGGGGAGCAACTGAGAGGACAAAATGGAGGGAAATAAAAATGTTGGATGAAGGAAAGGATTTCACTAGTTCCTCTTGATCTATCCAAGGCTCTTCATAATACCTCTCTGAGGGGACCCTTTTAGTATCTAAAAATAAAAAATCGTCGTGCCTACAATCCCCCTCCTCTTCCCCCCCCAGCCTTCAGAGACTGTATCTCAGACAGGTTGTGAGGGTTTTTGCACCAGCACTTTTAAATGCATTTTTAATTTGTGAGGCAAACATTTGTTGCACCCCCCTGAGAAAAATCATTCTTTGTGTGGGAGCACTCCTGCCTTCACCTCGGGCTCTGCTGCCTCACTGTCATGAGAGGTGGAATGCAGAAACATCAGCCATTCAGCCTGCAGCACTGCAGCCAGACAGAAGGAGAACTGTTTCTGTTTTAGGGGGTTGTGGTGCAGGGTACTTAGAGGCAGTCATTTCTCAGGTTGGGGTGATATACCAATGGATGGATGTTTAAGCCTTTTTTTTTTTAAAACACAGTTCCAATTGAATTTGTTTGGTTTTCAAATAAACATGGTACCATAAACATAGCCTTTAGCCTATATTTGCCATTAATGTCTAATTTTGATAAACTGACATGTCATATTCTTGTGACGTTGTCAATATCTAGGCTACATCTCAGTAAATTGCTGTAACATTAAACATAAACCGGCCATTGAAAGGATTTTTAGATATAAGGCAAAGTTACAACAGCATTACATTTAATCTTACAGTTATATCAGTTAATTTCAATGAAATGTCCTCAATCCTGGGATTCCCTTGAAGGCGGTGCAAAGCCAACCTGCAAAATCTTTAGGAAGAGTCAAACATATATCAGCTAGGTGGCAACATTGACTTAAGAAAGTATAATTTTTCTTTATAATAAAGTATGATTTTCAGTCATTGCTGGTGCAAATACATCTTTAGAAAAAAATAAACCAGTCTGTAAGCAAGTTTGCTAGCCTGGTGAGAGTTTCCTTTGTAACTATATGTTGAATTCAATGTACATTGTAAACAGAATGCTGTAAGAAGTAAGCGGCTTGGTAGAGAGAAAGGGGAAGCAGCTCAGAGCGCTAAATGTATCTGTTTTTCTAGCATCGGTTTGCTGGTTTTTCATACCACTGCTACGCTGACGACACCCAATTCATCCTGTCCTTTCCCCGCTCAGAGACCCAGGTCGTCGCACCTCTGCTTGCCTAGCAGACATCTCTCAGTGGATGTCTGCTCACCACCTCAAGCTCAACTTTGACAAGACTGAACTACTTTTCCTTTCGGGAAAAGATTGTCCCACTCTTGACCTAACAATCAACATTGGCACCTCTGTTGTTTCCCCAACTCAGACTGCAAGGAATCTGGGTGTGACCCTAGATAACAAACTGTCCTTCACTGCAAACATCGCTGCTACAACGCGCTGCTGCAGATACACTCTTTACAACATCAGGAGGATACGTCCCCTCCTGACCCAGAAAGCGGCACAACTTCTGGTCCAGGCTCTCGTCATCTCACGCCTAGACTAGCCTACTGCAACTCCCTCCTGGCTGGTCTACCTGCATGTGCCATCCGACCTCTGCAGCTCATCCAGAATGCAGCGGCTCGTCTTCAACCTTCCTAAATTCTCCTACACCACGCCGCTCCTCTGCTCCCTTCACTGGCTTCCAGTAACTGCTAGAATCCACTTCAAGACACTGGTACTTGCGTACCATGCTGTGAATGGATCTGGCCTTCCTACATCCAGGACATGGTTAAACCATACACCCCCAGCACGTGCACTCCGCTCTGTATCAGGCAAACGGGTCGCTGCATCCGCACTGCGAGGGGGACCCAAGTTCCCATCAGCAAAAACACGTGGGTTTGCTATCCTGGCTCCAAAATGGTGGAATGAGCTCCCCATTGAAATCAGG
>NW_011368028.1:0-1907 GCF_000735185.1 Notothenia coriiceps | reverse complement strand
GTAAAAGTAGAAGTACTCAGATCTTGTACTTCAGTAAAGTAGAAGTACTCAGATCTTGTACTTGAGTAAAAGTAGAAGTACTCAGATCTTGTACTTGAGTAAAAGTAGAAGGACTCAGATCTTGTTCTTGAGTAAAAGTAGAAGTACTCAGATCTTGTACTTGAGTAAAAGTAGAAGTACTCAGATCTTGTACTTGAGTAAAGTAGAAGTACTCAGATCTTGTACTTGAGTAAAAGTAGAAGTACCAGAGTGTAGGTGTCAGGATTCTCATGTTTTGTCACGTTTGTAGTTTTGTATGTCTGGTTCTGGGTGTTTTCCTCCGTGTATATTGTCTGGTCCTTCTTCCTGTGTTTTTCCCCTGTCGTTAGTTTCCCTGGTGTGTCTAATTGTCTGATTGTGTTCACCTGTCGCCCTTGTGTTTCTCCTCCCCTGCCCGGCTGTTTCTCGTCTTGTGATTACCCCTCTCTGTATTTAGTCTTGTCTCTTCCTGTGTTCAGTGTTGGTTCATTATTTGTCATTCCTGTTCCCCTTCATGTGGGTCACTGTCACCTTTGTTTGGATGCTACCTCGTACCTGTTCCTGGATTCTTGTTTTGCCTCGTGCCTCGTACCTGTACCTGGATTCTTGTTTTGTTCGGCTTTTGGGAAATAAAGCTCGCCTTATTGTTTCCTTTTGAAACCTGCTTCCTCCTCATTCTGCATTTGGGTCCTATTTTTCCACACACCCTAACAGAAGGAATACTCTGTTACAGTAAAAGTCCTGCATTCAAAATGCTATAGTGAAAGTAGAAAAGTATTATCATCAAAATATAGTTAAAGTAGCCACAGTAAAAGTAGTCATTGTGCAGATTGGTCCATTTCAGAATAATATATATGATATGTTTTATAATGATTGATCATGAAAGTGTTCTCAAAGCTGGTAAAGGTGCAGCTAGTTTGAATGACTTTGTATACTGCAGGGTAGCTTGTGGATTTACTCCAGGTGGAACTAAAGTCTGATTTAACACTTGGTTATATTTCACATCATTCATCCACATCTGTAAAGTAACTAAAGTTATTAAATACATGTAGGGGAGTAGAAGTACACAGTAGTAGTAGTAGTAGTAAGATTGTACTTAATTACAGTACTTACTTCACACCTCTCTCAACAGGAAACCTATAACATAAGCCTGATAACCAACAAACTTTAAATGAGTAAAACAAGAACTAAGCATGTCAACATCAACACACTTGGCTAGGTGTTAATCTGTTCAACATGTGAACACTCGGCTTGGACAGTCGTCTTATTGTGGAGCCGTGTTTCGAGTCCTTTTGTAGGAAAAAAGATGCTGAATTAGTTAAATCAGGAAACAAAACGAACGCCCTCGTCCTGCCGGCTGCCAGAACGTTCCTCCGCTTAGCGTTCGCTTGTTGAGGCTCTCAATCAGTTTTGGCAGCAACATATTGCACATATTGGAGTAGGCTGATTGGCTCTCACGTCTTGGCGCTGGAAGAGAAAAAAAAGGGAATGGTTAGTGATTAAATTCACTGGCAGCCTAGGCAACACAACACAACACACACACTCGTCTGTATTTATATTGTTGGACGGTAATCCTGTTAATGAAAAATGTGCTGTTTTTCACAGCCACTGGCATGGGGAGAGCTCTCCTGTGGGAAGGGAGGTGGAGTGAGTGTGCGTCCGCCAAATTAAAAGACACATTAATAAGAAAAAGAGTGTCGCAATCAACGGAAATTATGTTCTGGGCGCAGTGGAGGAGCACCTGAGTCATGAACCTGTTGTTTCTGAGCAGGTGAGGCTCTGCTGTCAGGTGGAAGTGCAGAGATCTGAGTGTGTGTGTGTGTGTGTGTGTGTGTGTGTGTGTGTGTGTGCGTGTGTGTTTTCCTACAAACATCCAACAAAGTCTGTTC
>NW_011368027.1:0-217 GCF_000735185.1 Notothenia coriiceps | reverse complement strand
AGAACCGTACTTCAGTGGAAGTACAAGTACTCTGAACTGTAATTGTACTAATATAGTGAAAGTAGCGACAGTAAAAGTATTCATTGTTTGATTGGTCCATTTCAGAATAATATATATGATATGTTTTATAATGATTGATCAGGAAAGTGTTCTCAAAGCTGGTAAAGGTTAGACACTTTTATCCAAAGCGTCTTACATACTCTATACTGTGCAATCC
>NW_011368026.1:5592-12714 GCF_000735185.1 Notothenia coriiceps | reverse complement strand
GCTGAATGCATAGGCTTTTCTAGAAGAGCACAACAGGACAGCTGAGGTTGTGTGGAACGCCTACACCGAGGCCTCCTGGAAGTACAACACCGACATCAACGAAGCCAACAAGCAGGAGATGGTGAGACCCTCTGACAGGCCGACTCCACCGAAATCACCTTAGCATTGTTCAAGCATCATCTACCATCAATCAAATGTGAAAACCCATTGCATCTTTTGTTAATTTTGTGCATGAATCAATAAAAGCATCATCAAATAACCCACTAATTGCTTAATCAAAAATGTGTCAATGAATCAGTAATGGACTGAGTTAGTCATTCTCTAATCCAGTGATTCTCAAATGGGGGTACGCGGACCCCTGGGGGTACGTTGGGGTACTGCAGGAGGTACGTGAGATAATAATAATAAAAAAAAGGTTAATTAAAAAAATACCATGCTTAAATACAAAAATAATCATAGTACAATAAATGAAATAGAAAATAAAATGTTATATTAAATATTTCTAGAACCACCAAGGGTTCAAGATCCGTTCTTGTGCTTTTCTGGTGCTTAACTGGTTCTTTGTTTTTACGTGTGTGTGGTCATGTTCTAGTCACTTTGCTCAGCGCTACTGCTTGTTACAACTTTTAATGCCATACTCGCCATCAACTGTTATTGCTCAGGTTAATCTCGCCCCCCTCCGACGTAAGCGTATTGGTTCTTGCCGGGCAGCCGAGTGGGGCCATCTAAGAACCGGGTTTCGGTACTGAGAGCCGGCTGCACTGCGGTGGAAACAGGAAGAACCAGAGCTAAATCAGGCTCTAGCCCGGAACCACGCTGAGCGGAAAGACATTTGCAATATTATAACAAATAGACATTGAAATGGAATCGTGGTTTAAACGTAGCAGCACTACAGCAGGGAACGTGGACAACGGAGAAAAAAAGAGCCAAAATTTAGCCAAAAAAATGCCGTCAATATCAGGATGCGTATGCTTTGATGGGATTCACGTCAACAAACAGCAACACGCCCCAGGCATTGTGTTTTTTCTGTGGGGAGAAACTAGCCAACAGCTCGATGAAACCAGCGCATCTCCAGAGACATCTCAGCACCAAACAGTCATGTTGGTAAGCCACCGGAATGCTTCAGCCTGTCCTCCTATAAAAAACCACCATATACAGTAGGCCGATTGTTCATGCCCTTATTACGACCCAGACACACGTTTTAAAGTGTATGTTGCTTCTTACACGACCACTAGATGCGCTCTAGTGGTCTCGAGTGTTTCGTCAACTTAATGTGTTGCTTAAAATAATACTTCTGCATACAGTATGACACTGAGTGTTGCACGGCCAGATACGGCTCAGCTGACTCAGATAAGGAGATAATTATACATTATGATGTGATATGCCGCGGACTGTACTTAATGTTACTCTGATCCGGCTACTTATGTTGTGGCAGATATTTAAGTAAGCTTTCTTAACGCTAATGTTATAATAGTCAGATTGCTCTGAAGATGGGAGGTGATATTCTATTAATGTTCACGTTCACAGTCGGTGATTTTTGCCGGCCGTCTTTCCTGCAACGGCAGCTTTTCTGTATTTCCTTAATCCTGTAATATGACTTGATAGCTTTAAACTCTTTTTTGAGAGATAACATGGAAAATGGCACGATTCATAACCCCAAAAAAAATACAAATGGTAATAAATTCAATACAGTTATTACAAATCCATTAGCACTGTAATAGAGATAAATATAATACATAAATAAAATAATAAATAAAATATTTAAAATTAAAATTAATAAATACATTGATAATAATAACGTATAAAAATATAAAGAAATAAATACAATAAAAATGATGATATTAATAGGAAAGAAAATATTTTAAACGAAAAATAATCAATCTAATAAAAATGATATTAATAGGAAAGAAAATATTTTAAACGAAAAATAATCAATCTAATAAAAATGATAATCAAAAAATATGTAGATAATTTTTTCTTGCTGTTTAATTCTACCTTATTTATTATAAATTACTTAATAAGCTCCCATACTTTAAATTTCTCCAAAGAAAGGCAGAACTGATCTGAGTGTTGTCTCGTTACAGGAGGTGATCATCCAGACGTTTACATTTTGAAGGTGTTAACAGTCACACCCCCTCACAGCAGACTGTAATGACTCTGAGTGACATGCAGAGGATCAAAGCGACTCCGTCTTTATTCTCACGTACTCTCTCTTGTCTTTCAAACAAACAGGTGTAGAACAAAACCCTCTCTCAGCGCCCCCCCCACATTTCCTCTGTAAATGTCAGCCTTCACATCCCCTGCTATCAAAGGCTCCTCTTCCTCAGCAGGATGCAGACGAACTGCTCCTCTCCCATCATGCAACACAAAGAGGACACACAGGCATGATGAGGAACATTTAAAAGCACTAAACAGGTGGGAATAAAACATGCTCAGGTTGGGTTTTGTGCAACTTTTTGATCGTGAATGGGTTAAAAAAGATGTGATTTGTCCCAAAGAATAGACTTTTATACATAAAAAGCATCATGATACACTAACACAGGCAGTACAGATGCTATTTTAATACTTCTACATCTACCTAACACCACTGTTGATGTATGACTGCTATCACCGGCTGCTACTTCATATGTTCACTTCAAAATGTACTTTATTCTTAAAAGTAAATAAGGAAATGAGCACAGATGATAACCCATAAGGAGGAGGATTTGGGGGTTAAAGTTATAGTTGAAGTATGTGAGGAGTACCTTTTCTGCAAGAGTATGACTGTCTACATTTATATTGTTAACAAGAGAAGAAGTCCCAAATCAAATATAGAAAATGCTGGAGAGTGTTGCTTCAAATACATAATTCAGCTCCCATCCCTATGACAATAATTGTTTTACAGTCCCTACTGATCTGAATGTTTTCTTTGTGCATAAATTGGCTTAAACCCCTCTCCACCTGTTGGTATCTAAAAACAGCAGATTTCTTTACAATGGCTCCCTCTTGTGGCCGTTCTGTTAATTACAAGGAGTCAATTAAACCAGATATACTAATGATTTAATAACAGCTAGTACTTCATAATAAAGTAATACATCAGGGTGATTAGAGATAGCATGAACAGCTCCTTGTGAACACATTTCAAAAGAGACATAGGAGTATTAAATATTTCCTTGCGTCACGTGTTTACGTCTGATTGGTGCTCGAGTTGACTGCCTGAACTAGCTCGCAGGCTTCGCCCCATTTCTGTTACATTTTCAATTATATGTTTTAATAACTTTATTTATTAAGACTTTTTCCATTTCCTTTCCAGCTTCCACGTAATATTTAGTGGATTTTTATCATTATTTCTTATTTTTTTAAGATTTAGTTTTGCTATATTTCTGGACTTCTGCGTGTTAAAAAAATTATCAATTACGAAGAAATACCTGCATTTTTCAAATTCATTTTCTCCTTATTTTTGGAGACATAGAGCTAAAAATACAGCTAAAAAACTAAAACTGAGATAAATTAACGTTACATTTTATTTAATTATTGTTTCTGTTGAGTTTAATTGTTTTCTGAAAAAAGGTCGTTATTTTATTTTAGTTTACGGCAAAAATGTTCACTGCTATAAATATAACTATAATACCTTTAATTGTGACAAATGAAAACAGACGCATCCTGTGAGTTTTTCAGAGTATGTTTATTTCTTTTTTTACAGTTTTTCTTTAAAAAAATGACAAGGTCCAAGTTTTTTGGAGCCCCGCCCTCAGCCTATGATCCCCAGCCGGCGAGCTCGACTCTAAAGCAACCAGCAAAGAAAAAATAAGTTGTGTGGACAATTGATAATATACACCCATATACAGCAATACATAGTGGTCGACCAGAATGTTACCAATAATACACTGGTGCCACCGATATGGTTTCCTCTCAAAAAGTCAAATAATGACCGCGTTTTTTTTTCCACTAGTGTGGGAAGAGATCAGTTTGAACACACTTTTTTTTACAAACCAATCAGATTCAGAATAAGTGCAAAGTTTAGGAGGCACTGACACACACACTCACACTCCTCTCGTTAAACCAGTGAAATGTTTGCATTACAGTGACCTGGTTATAAACCGGTGGATTTAAACCGGATCCCGTTTTATATTTGCATCGTTATCAATAGTGCGTTTGTCCCTTGTGAGCCACCGTAGATTCCCCCTCCTCAAGCTGGTGCAAACGCTCAAATGTGCCGAAAACACTCGCATGTTTCGTCTCTTTTTACATATGCATCGTTTTCGAAAGTGCGTTTCCCACCGTAGATCCCCTCCCCCCCCTCATCACGCTACATGTGTCAGTGCCCCCTCGCAGTGGTAGAGACAGCATAAGAAATGTTTCTGTTTGTGCACGAAAAATAAAGATGGAGGAGGCTACAGACACGACTCCCAGTGCAGCTGCAGGTCCGATCCGTCCAGGAAGTCGGTGGAGAAAACGCTCGGGGGGGTGTGAGGCACCAGAGGAGCTAAACTGGTCTCCTCTCCTCCATTACTGCCTCCTCCACTCCCTCCTCTCACCATGGAGATGTCCAGCCAGTCCATGCTGTCGAAATCCAGCCCAGGAGGGTGTGGGGAGAAGCCCAGATCTGAGGTGTCCATGGGGGAGGGGGCGTGAGGGTCCAAAATGCTGGAAGTGCTGAGCATCTGGCTGTGGAGGTCGTGGATCAGAGTGAGACCTCCATCAGGTTCAACGCCCAGCAGGGGGTTCCCCGTCGAGCTCTCCAGGAAGTCCTCCAGACGCGCTATGTGCCTAGCGATCAAGTTTAGCTTATACGTGCGTTACTGAGATTTATTATTACTAGTGCGGTGGTTTGTGTGTAAGTCTGATTTCCTTGGTCGGACCCAAACGCGTCTACACTCTTCATCTTTCATGTCCATAAATCAGTTGTACACTCTTCATCTTTCATGTCCCATAAACACCAAGTTGTACATTCTTCGTATCTTTCATGGTCCATAAACTCAGTTGGTACATTCTTCAATCGTTTAATGTCCATAAACACAAGTTGTACATTCTCGATCTTCTCATGTCCATAAACTCAAGTTTACATTCTTCATCTTCAAGTCCATGAGAAATTTTCGTCGAGCGATGCAATACCGCCAATGAAAGAATTACTTCCATGTAAAGTTTCGGAGAATGAAACTGAACTCATTTCTTCAAATCAGCCTCATGAAGATGAAAGTGGTCGTCATGAAAATATTTGTGCGTCATAGAGATGAATGATGAACTCATTTCCTTCCACATGAAAACGGTAGAGACAAGGAGTCTAGGGAAGGAGCGTAGAAGGATGTCGGACAACAAAGTGGAGTAATTGAGAAAAGAGGAACAAAGAAGAGAAGAAGGAGAGGAGGGGGAAGTACTCTCTCCTTCCTACACAATGCTGGCTGTGTGGGCGAAGTGGGGGGGGAGGGGGTTTGTGTTGAGGAGGGAGAGAAGGTTCGCGGGAGGTTTCATGCAGGAGGCAGACAAAAAAAATGAAAACTCACAGCAGGACGAAAGACAGAGACGGAGGTAGAAGGGAAGTGAGACACCGAATGACTTGAAAAGTAGTACAAAATAAAATACTAACACAGTTCACTATCTTTATAATCGCAATTTTACAAAAATTAATGAATTTGAATTTTAATAAAAGGTGTTACAAGAAAATGGACTCAAATTTAGGGAAGATGGATGGACTATCGCGACTTGATGTTTATAAGTAAGTAAATTCCGAAAAGTAAATAAACAAGTAACGACAAATTCCATGTAATAACACAAAGATACTTTGTTTTTGTGTTTATTGCAAATATAAAAAGAAATGAAGGAGAAATCCCCCGTTTACAAACTAATAGTATATTATTAGTTAAAGGTTGTATCTTCTCCGCTTCAGGCCCCGGTAGATGAAGGCTGGGTACCCCTGGGAATAAAGCATAAAAAAAAAACATAACTTCAGTTACCCGCTCTCTTTCCTAATAGAGAGAACTAGGGCAAAAACTTAACACCGGTGCTAATGTGTATACCTACAAACAGCTAAATTTTTTACAGTGTTAAACAGGAATTTATAAACAACTTTATATTCTGATACTTTTTTATGCGTTGATCCTTTCCTGATGTTTAGGGTCTCAGGGCCAGGCGTACGACCGAGAATGCTTGGCTGATTTAGGGTGAACACACATACATGTCGAGAGGTTTTACGGGTCTGAACCTCACTTAAAAGTGGAGAAATTATAAAGGAGTAAAAGTGGAGAAAATTATGAGAAGGCGGAGTAAGAGCTTTCACTTCACTTACACGGTTGCACTGCCGGGCAGAACCACACAGGCGCGGCCACCTTTCTCGTCCTGCCTGGCGAGATGGCGAATTGAGACTCGCCAAAGTGTGTTTTTTGCGACAATGGGGGCAAGTATCAAAATGCTGTGCAAATTTTTTAACACTGAAACGCTTTAATAGAAAATTTAAACTGTTTGTAGTATACACATTAAGCACCGTGTTAAGTGTTTGGCCCTAGCTTTTTTTATTAGAAAGAGACGAGAGGTAACTGAAGGTATGTATGACAAAAAGTCTTTATTCCAGGGTACCCTCCAGGTGGCCTTACCCCTCCCTGAAGCGAGAGATAACAAAGCTATTTGTTGTTGTTACGACCAACTTTCCTTCTGTTATTTTGATTGGTAAAACTTCATTTTAAAGAATGTCTAAATTTCCGCCCGAGTAACATCACAATTATTTGTGGGACATTACAAAAACCATAAAGTCCTTTATTTTTTTTACTTGGCTAAGTCAATTTAAGGTTATAGTACACAATGTAAGTCGTCACGAACTAACACACTAACCACTGACTACCTTGCCAACACAAAGTCCGTCCTCTTGCCGCAGTTTGTCAGTCGTTACCTGCTGACAAACTGTAGGACGACTTCTCGCCTCCAATTTTTTGAAATAAATTTGTGATTGCTGTTTGTTTGTGGTGAACTACTCAGAGGACAAGACTGTATAAAAGAGACAAGAAGGAGTCTTTAGGGGCCGAAGTTTCCCGGTGGCCTGGGGAGGGAGCGCGGAGAGGTGAGCCTGGGAGGGAGAGAGGTCGGAGAGGATGCAGAGGGGACTAGGAGGTGGACAGGGGGGGGTGGGGAGGGAGAGGGAGCGAAGGGGGG
>NW_011368026.1:332-5550 GCF_000735185.1 Notothenia coriiceps | reverse complement strand
CTGTGTGTGTGTGTGTGTGTGTGTGTGTGTGTGTGTGTGTGTGTGTGTGTGCTGTAATCTCCTGTGTAATAATGATGATTAATCTGTGTGTGTGTTTACCTGCTGACCGACAGAAAGGAGGATTAATCTATCTATAGATCTCCTCACGTCAACCTTCAGCTGCAAGTCTTCATCTTCCAGTCTGTACACATAGACAAATATAACAGTATACAAAATAAATCCAGAACGAGTTCTCCTGCGGCTTCGCTTTAGTTGAAAATATATAATCTTTGGCAAATAGGTGAATATGCAACTTTAACGCCAGAGCAATAATCCATTCTGCCTCCATTTATATGTCTTTTTTAAACAGCGTTGATTGATGAGTTTTTTTTAGAGAATAACAGGTTAAAGTAAAAACGTGTTTTTCCAACATGGTGCCATGATGTTAGAAGACACACAAAAAAGCAACCATGAAATCTAAAAATATATAAGAATATGCAAAAAAATACCCACAGCGAAAAACAAAGAGAACAAAAATGTACATATTTGTTTTTACTATATTTATATTTAATTATTTATTTTGCTGCGTGTTCGTTTGTTATGTTACATCTCTGGGTGCTAGCTATTTTTCAGATCTTTTAAAAGTTTTTATTATGCTTTAAAAATTGAAAATAAGCCTTTGGTTAAAGGGGGTTAATGACTCCTGTAGGTAAAGGCATGGTATATATAGCCAGGACATGGCCTGATGTACCTTTATCTGTAGATATTTAGTTAAATTCATTTTCTGTGTTTCACCTTTTGCAGAATAGTTTTATGTTTAATAAATAGTATTAATTTAGTTGAGTGTTTCCCATCTCTGCCTCTCTAATCTGGCTCTTTGCTGACTGAGAAGAAAACAGGCTTTCATGTGTGTCTGTGATTTGAGGAGGCGGGACTAAACTCACACCCAGGCCTCCTGATTGGCTGAAGGTGGGTGATGGCAGTTGGTGCTTACATATAGACCCTCACTGATCCAGCAACACTCAGCTTCCTCTGCTACAACTCAGGTGAGTCTCTCTGAAAAACACTTTTGACATATTTTAAGTTATTTGAATCCTGAAGATTTAGGATGAATATGTTTTTTTTTGTCTTGAGTGACAGATTTCTGCTTTTTCTCAAAATAAATATAATCAAATACTGACTTAAAAACAGGAACGACTCATTATTGAAATAATTATTAATCCACATTAAGGATCTTAATTCTACTGCAATTATAAATACATAGATTGGATGGCTTAAATGTGTATATTGTAAACACAATCACAATATTTAACATTTTAATAATAATACAAATAACACATTTATCCTCAATAAATGCTTCTGTCACATTATATTTATAGCATCATTTATAATACCTTAATCTGTTTGGCTGAAGTAATTGTTCATTTCTTTTCATTTTATATTGTAAAACACTTTTTAATATTCTTTTTTTGAACTAATGTTTGTTAAAAAACGTCCCAGTTTGTGATCACTGGTAATCTTGGGTCTGAGTTTTTTACAGGTTAACTCCGAAGAATACAAATAAGTAATGTAAAAGTAATGATCAGAAGATTAGAACTGGACTTTACTTATTTGTGTTTGTCCTAAATATATTGTATGTTGCAATGGAGGGACTAAGCTGCTCGTAGTGAGCACAATAAAAGCACAGAATGCTTGTCTCTTTCTTTTCCCCAGGCATCGCTCACCCTCTGCCCTCGATCAGCTCCAACATGAGCCCAAAGAATGTGGTTTTCAAGAAGATTTGCAGTGACAAGTCGGTCAGTGAAACATCTGAAATGTGTATTTATATAATCATCTGAATGAGGTTTGGGGAAGTACTTTTTCACCTAGAGGAATGTGTCTGGTAAAAACAGTGAGAGAGTAAAGCAGGTATACTGTACAACATGAAACATAAAGCATGTGGGCAATAAAAGTGATGAAAACAAGAACACAGGAACTGATTGATTGATAATCGTTAGATGGTAGTTCAGTCCCAAAGCCTATCCTCCAGTCCTGCTTCACGACCACAGTCTCATTAGCACAGCATCCTTCAACATTATATACAACTCCTTTTCCCCATAACTCTTCTGTCGCAAAGCAACACGTCTTTCCAGGACTTCTTTACCTTTCTTTTAAAACATACCCTTAATGGTGTTTGTTAAAGGAGATCTTCTGGAACTACAGTTTAATTTCTGCAGTTACAAACAAACAAAAGGCCCTCGATACATTACCTTTGAGCTGTTATACTCATGCTTGTTCGATAGTGAAGGATGTAGACTCCAGATCAGTTAATGTTGGCTCTGAGTGACGTTTTGCAGATCAGCTGCACATCTACGTGAGAAGAACTGAGTGTGGTTAAAGGCTTTTTGTCAGATTACAAACAACGTTGATCTCTAACTTCTGTTACTTCCCTCAGATGTTTACAGCACTAAAGTCATGCTGTTAGTGTGTGCAGATCATAGAGTCCTGGACCCGGAAATGTTGAGTACCCCCAAGTTTTATTTTAGAAATGTATAGAACGGGTCTCCGGCACATAGAAATCAGGGTTATTGAGGATGCTGAGTCCATTTCTGATCAAACATGGGAGTTTTAACCAGAAAGTAGCCATATTTGTTTTTTTAGGGGACTCTGGATCATCTGGATTGGACAGATTGCTTATTTATATGAAACTAACTTGTCCACAGTAGAGGTAATAAGGATCATCTTGTGCTCTCTGTATCCAATGGTCCCAACACTACTCATAGTGGTCAGAATCAGCCCAAACATGGACGAAACATTAAAACAGACATATTTGATCCTGAAATGTCAGAAATGGACTCAGCGCCCTCAATAACCTCCAAAACAGCCACGCCATTTGTTAAACCATTGTCTGCGTATGCCAAGGAATGCACCTTATGCTAATTGTACAAAGTGCCCAACATATGTAGATTGGCATCCGGCAGCTTCTATGTGCTGAGGACCCGCACTTTACATTTCTAACATAAAAATGTTGGTGTTAAGTTCTTCTCAAAAGAGGATGTTATTGACATACAGATTGTTCCAGTTCTTCAGTCAGTGGTTATATAACTGATTTATGAGGCTTAGTACTAAGTGATAGGGATCTGCCACACAATCCCTTAAAAACATTGAGTGTGTGATGGTCGAAAGATTGGGTTGTAAAAGATGGTTCAGTTTATTGTTGGATTCTTTGCTGTTTGTAAATACTTTTGCCGTTAATATGTGGTCCTTCTTTATCTCGTTAGGTCGGAGTCTACATGGGGAGAAGAGACTTTGTGGACCATGTGGATTCTGTGGATCCAGTGGGTGAGTTTCTCAATAACAACATCACTCATTCATCCGTCGTCAGGTTAAATCTGCCCCTCCATTTATATTCTAATATTACTAAAGCTATATATATTCAATGTTAGCTGCTCAGTGCCATGTCACAGTTAAATAAACCCCTTTTTATTCAGAGCATGTCTAACGGTAAAATGTAAACATACTGTTTGATTGTTCTTATTCAGTATCTATGCCGAAAATCTGGAATCACAATTAGGCTCTGATTGTGTTTTTTCTCATTATTATTTAAGTCTATTCTAGTCAGACACACTTTTGTGTACTGAGCACACACAATTTATTAAAAGCAAAGATAGTTTGGGTGTTTCTCAATGTCGAGGACGCTTCCTTGGTAGGACATGTCTTCCGAGTCAGGTCTTTCAGAAGCGAGGCAAGAATCCTTCCTGGCATTCGGAGAACGTTGAATGGAACAGGCTAGCAAGTGTGCTGGTGTGCATCAGATGAGAGGCCCCGCCTTACATTTTCAAGATTTTGGAAATTGGTCCGTGCGCAAAGCATTGTGGGGATTTTAAGATTGCGGAGGATACACATGTGCAGGTTCTTATTTTACATCCATGATGTGCAGCCTCGAAATGTCCCGCAACGAAGGACGCCGGCCTCGGTAGAATTCCAAGCATCCTGGATATTGGAACAGTCCTTCGGCGGCACTCGATGATGTAGCATCCTTGAAATAATGGCTCTGGAGCATCCTTCCTCGACATTGAGAAACACCCAACGTCTAGTAAATATCTACAAATATTATCTTTTTTTAAATCTTTATTCTCTCAATTTTTCTTATCTCTCAACCATTTGACATATAATGTGAAATGACTGAACCTGTAAATAACACTAATGAATATACCAGTGAAGTTTTCTGATTAATATCATGAAATCCAAGTGTTATTGTTTATAAAAACAGTAATGCATTTTATTTGTGTAGCACTTTGTGAACACAGTCACGGTGTAAGAAGTTGTGGGAAACATTTTGATTATCCATGTAACTACGTTTAAAAGTACTGCTCCATCTTTATCACCTCATGACCTTTGAATGTTTTCTACCACCAGATGGCGTCATCCTCATCGATCCTCAGGCTCTGCAGGGGAGGAAAGGTCAGTACCAAAACACAAGCAATAACACAGGAAGTAGATCTCAGGACAGGGTTCACACATATTCTAAAACCAAACAGAGTCCACTTCAGAGGTGTAAAGTAACTAAGTAGATTTACTCAAGTACAGTACTTAAGTACAAATTGAGGTATTTTACTTTACTTGAGTATTTCAATGTTTTGCTACTGTGTACTTCCACCCCTCTACAGTTCAGAGGTACATGGTGTACTTCTACTCACTCCATGTATGTAATCCCTTTAGTTACTTCACAGATGTGGATGAATGATGTGAAATCTAATCAAGTGTTAAATCAGACTTTAGTTCCACCTGGAGTAAATCCACAAGCTACCCTGCAGAATACAAAGTCATTCAAACTAGCTGCACCTTTACCAGCTTTGAGAACACTTTCATGATCAATCATTATAAAACATATCATATATATTATTCTGAAATGGACCAATCTGCACAATGACTACTTTTACTGTCGCTACTTTCACTATATTTTGATGATAATACTTTTCTACTTTTACTTGAGGAACATTTTGAATGCAGGACTTTTACTGTAACAGAGTATTCCTACACTCTGGTACTTCTAATTTTACTCAAGTACAAGATCTGAGTACTTCTACTTTTACTCAAGTACAAGATCTGAGTACTTCTACTTTTACTCAAGTACAAGATCTGAGTACTTCTACTTTTACTCAAGTACAAGATCTGAGTACTTCTACTTTTACTCAAGAACAAGACCTGAGTACTTCTACTTTTACTCAAGTCCAAGATTTTGAGTACTTCTACTTTT
>NW_011368026.1:0-303 GCF_000735185.1 Notothenia coriiceps | reverse complement strand
CCTTGGCAGTCTCAGTTTACTCAAGAACAAGATCTGAGTACTTCTACTTTCACTCAAGTACAAAGATCTGAGTAACTTCTACTTTTACTCAAGTACAAGATCTAGAGTACTTCACTTTTACTCAAGTACAAGATCTGAGGTACTTCACTTTTAATCAAGAACAAGATCTGAGTACTTCTACTTTCACTCAAGTACAAGATCTGAGTACTTCTACTTTTACTCAAGAACAAGATCTGAGTACTTCTACTTTCACTCAAGTACAAGATCTGAGTACTTCTACTTTTACTCAAGTACAAGATCTGA
>NW_011368025.1:0-2734 GCF_000735185.1 Notothenia coriiceps | reverse complement strand
TTACACAACATCATGTATGTGTTGCTTCTTTGGGGCTTGTTTTCATAGACCTGGTTGCTTATTTCTCTCAAATCTGGCAACAGAGTGGGCGCAGTGTCTAATAGTAGCAGTAAGCTAACGAGAGGCTACGTTCAGCTGGTGAGTCGGGAATCGGGTTACAGTTACAGTCTATGATCGGGACAGAGAAAATGTCAGGAGTTTGGAAGTATTATAACATTGAAAGTGAAGGCAGTGTAACAGCCAGATGCAATGTTTGCAAGGCGGAGACTTTTAAAGGGAAAGAGAAACTGCCCCAGAACAGTGAAAAGGCCAAAAAAATAACAGCCAAGATAGCTGAATTCATCGCGTTGGATGAACAGCCGTTATCTCTTACCTTTTATTTCTCTTAATGCATTGCATAAAGATCGGATCGTCAAAAATCGGTATCGGCAGATTGTCAAAATCAAATGATCGGAATCGGATCGGGAGCAAAAAAATGTGATCGGGACATCCCTAGTCGTAACATCTTATAAAATCATCCGTTTGTATTAAGTGATTCACCAGATTAAATAAGTGGTATCAGATTTTAACTGCACGACCATCATAGTCGAAATAATGTTCAAATAACAACATCAAGGTGATATCTATAGAATGAATCTTTAATTGTTGTCTCTTTTCGGCACATTTTTACACTCGTTATGTGTGTAAGAAGTTGGAGAGACAGTCTGTAACCAAAACTTAATAAGAGCAGGATTTAAGAGGCGTATAATTAACACGATAAGAATATTTAAGTATTTGAAAATACAAAAAAAAAAGAATAATATTAAATAAAAAATAAATACAAATAAAATAAATTAAAACAATACGTCCTCTCCCTTCCCAGGTCAATTAACACAGGACTGAATACAACCAGGGTCCCTCAGGGAGCCGAGTTAAGCTCTGGTGAGTTTCTGTCAGAGTTGCTGGAAGAAAACCAGTGTTCAGCAGTATTAAAAATACACACAAGTCATGTTTTATCACATGGTTCACCCCGGGAGGAAATGAGCGACCAGAGAATAAATATGCTTATTGAAGAAAGAAATGTCAAGCGCGAGATATGACTGTGTGGTGGAGGTTATGATGCTCAGAGAACAACTGGATCCATTCAGGACGAGCTGCAGGGTTTTTCTGGAGCCTTCCCACAGCTGAGCGTTTTCTTTCTCTACCTGTCAGCCTGCTCTCTTTGTCCGGCGTTTCTTTTGTGAGACGAGCGATTCAGAGCCGGAGAGATCATCTGTCCCGCTGCTGAGCCAGTGTTGGGAGAGTAATGAAAAATTCACAATCGCAAAAAAAGATCCTTTGCTGTATCGGTTTACCCTGTTCTCAGGGAAAGGGAGGCTAATTTCGTTTTTTGTGCAAAGCTACTTGCAAATGAATTAGTTCTCTCTCTCACCGTCACACACACACGCACACACGCACACACACGCACTCGCACTCTTTGTGACATTTTGCCAGGACACGACCTCATTAGCACAAATGCTAAAACAAGTGCTAACCAGATTACAGGCCTACTTGCCAACCTTTAGAACTCAGAAATCGGGAGCATTTCAAAATGCAAAATTGGGGGGCGGCGGGGTGCTAGTGGATCGCCGGAGCTGTTAGATTAACATTAACATGCTTATTGTAGTTCTAAGTGCACTGCCTTGCGGCCTGTAGCACCGTCCTTGATGGAGCATATGTGTGGGCTGGACCATGGAGTGAGCAGAGAGTAGAGTAGTTGTCGATTCTTGTTCTGTTTTCTGTGAATATCTGCCTCACCCTCTCAGACTTTGAGTTGCGCGCGCTACTAAAGAGACGTGTTACCATGGAAACCAAACAATGGTGTAGCTGTATTAAAGTCCGAGTGGAAACAGTCGTGTGTAAATCTGATTTTGTCTATAATCGGGAGAAATGCGGGAGAAATACGACCCCGGGAGGAAACCGGGAGAGGGCAATGAAATCGGGAGTCTCCCGCGAAAATCGGGAGGGTTGACAAGTATGACTCCACCTCCGGCTACCCCTCCATCAGAGGTCGCTTCCAGAGGAATCTCTCTCTCCGGATTTGAGGAATATCTCGGGGAATATTAAAGCGGCAGCTGTGTGGGAGGAGAGGTGGTCGGGTCGGACGCCGAGAGGATCCACTCAGCCTCCATTTTTTAGTTTTCAGGCAATTAAAATTCATCCTTCACTCGGGCTGGAAAATGGAGACGATTGTGTGTCAAATGTGAAGCAGCTTTTTATTTTAATGATGTGTGCAGGAATGTGTGTGAAGTGCAGAGGACGACGAGTGTGTACAAGTTTGGGATTTATTCAACGGGAAAATGAAGCTTTCTATCCGTGTTAAATGAAGATTATTAACTGTATGATTCAAATAAAGCCAAATACGTCTATTTTAAGTTCGATAGAGTCTTTCAATCCCGCTGAAAATGTTAATTTAGATGAATAAAAAAGGGTCTTATCAAGGAGTATGACCTCAAAGTGAATTTACTTTTGAAACAATCAAGTGAAGGGTCTGTTTTGGAGGAAGTTGGTGCCTCTTAATGATGAAAGAAATGGGAGATTTAGTAAAATTATACTGTTTTCCTTTCATTACAATCACATGTTTACTTTGTGGCTTCAGAGGAAAAGGCAAGACGTCATCTAGAATAATCATAAAAAAGCGATCTATGAGTGTACGGGGCGGGACATCTCTAAGTGGCTGACCAATCACAACAGAGCCGGCCAGCTGACCAATCAG
>NW_011368024.1:0-2641 GCF_000735185.1 Notothenia coriiceps | reverse complement strand
GATCGAACCCACAACCTTCTGGTTGAAAGACGACCGCCGTCCCTCGCAACAACACTCGCCCATCATGCTTAATTTAATTGCATTCTTGTCAAATTGTTGTTTTGTTTTTTTATTCACTGCTATATTCATAGTATGTGTGTGACTTTTTTAATTGTCTAACAGATGCAAGTTAGAATGTCCAATACTACATATGCAATATAAAAACCACTTTGTGTAAGTTATAATTTTAATAAATACTAAAAAATAAGCACCTTGTTAGAGTAATGAAAATGAAGGCAATGTGTTACTTAAACCTGCAAAAGATGAAAAGATATCACCCAAACATTTGAAATGTGGCAAAAATCAATCATCATGGACGTCCCAGTGAAGGCTCAGAGGGAAAGCGTAGATGTGGCCTCAGCAACAGCTCCTGATGGTGGCTACGCCTGGTTCATCCTGCTCTCCAGTTTCCTTGTGTGGTGGCTGTACTCTTCCAGCCGCCTCCTTTGTGTTTGTTTTCCTTTTCCCTGTCTGTGTTTGTGTGGGCGTGGTGGCTGTCACTCCTGGCTCCCGGCTCAACCTCCACTCACCTGCTGCAATCAGCTGTGCACCCTCCCCTACTACACACCTGATTCCCATCAGCCATTTACAACGGCATATCAGCGGCGGCTCCACAGCCTGTCAGCGCCAGATCGTTGTTTAACCCACAGTGGTATAACTCCTAGCCTACTTAGTATTATTAAGCTATTTCCTCAAACACTCAAACACTACGTGTTTTCTTCTTGTGCTCCAGGATCATTCTCCGACCGCCGTGTTGTCGTCACCTGCACCAGTCGCCATTCCAGCCGGATTATTCTCCCCGCTTCTCCACCTCAAATAAAACCTTTTTTCAACACTCTGCCGTGTCCTGCGTTTGGGTCCTCTCAGATACGTAACACCTTGCAATTGGCCTGACCTTCGGTGTCATTGTCATCCCTTTGTTGTATTTTACGTTGAGATACATACTTTGAAACCACAGCAACAGCAACATCTTGGATTACCTCTATTGTCGTAGGCACCTTTCACATTGTGGTAATTATCCAAAACTCTTGTTCATATACATTTGAAATGTATATGCTTGTAAAAAAAATGATATACACTGAAGGTCATCAGTAACTTCTTTTAGCGCTCCTTAATTTTCTAAATATTCCACAAACTTGTCCCTCTGAAGCCCCTGTAGTAAATGCACTGAGTGCTCGCTACAGCCGTCGCTCTGTAGTCATAGCGGGAGGACTGATATCCAGCGTAGGAGTCGTGTTTGGGGCTTTTTCGCGCAGCCTGATTGAACTCTACCTAACTGTCGGGTTTCTAAATGGTAAGTAGTTGGAATCAAACACACACATACAATTCAAACTCAAAAACATATGCACACATCCTGAGATTCACTGGTCTCCTTTGCCACAGGTTTAGGTTATGCATTGACATGGACCAATAACCTTTCTGGGTTTGTACTTTGAGAAGAGGCGTCCGATGGCTAACGCCTTGGCCTGTGCTAGAGAGTGCCTCCTTACCTTTATCCTGACACCCCTATTCCAGCTGTTGATACAGCTACTCCTGGAGGGGTGCTTTGCTAATCTTAGGGGGTATTCAGTTTAACCTCTGTGTTTGCGGGATGCTGCTGAGACCCCTAAAAGCCACCAGAGTCCTGACCTGTGAGGTCAAAGCCAATGAGGAAGGCTTGTCTTTGGAATTGCTACCTAAAAATGACTTGGAGGAAAGAAGACCAAGATGCCTAGAGGCGAAGGATCTGTGAATACCCGGGGGATCTGATCATGTTACTAAGAGGGCATGTCTTGAGGACCCTGACGAGATACCACATTTAACCATGACGCCACAAGATTCTAACAATAAGAATACGATGACTGGACAAAGCACCGAAATCATTCGTTATATAGATTATACTATCATCATAACCAATGCTCGATTCATGGTCTACTCAGGGTTTGGGTTGTTTGCTGCGCTGGGTTTCTTTGCCCAAGCTCTGTTCCTTGTTCCAAATGCCCGTGGTAAGGGGATTGAGGAGTACCAGGCTGCTGCACCTGTTCGGAAGGTTGTTCTTTGGCTGGCTGGCCAACTTGAGACTGGTGGAGACTATACACTCAATTTAGTCAACACATTCTCACTCCCAAATCGGCCTATGTTGACGTTATGTCAGGGTCCCTGTAGTAGGGGCTCAGAATACTGAAATCTGTATTGTTTTTTCTTCTAATTTTGTATTCTTTTCTAAACCACACACTGTTATTTACTCAACAATAAGACACAATTATCCTTGTGTTTATTTATTTGTTTGATTAACACTAGGACCGCCAGAGGTCGCTGTATACCTAAAACCGCAAACGGGTAAAATGTACCCGCTATAGATTTTCAAGGTACAATGTTATTTTATTTATCATACAGAACAGTGAGTTTTGATCGCACAGGGATTAAACTTATACCAATAGAATCTGTGGACTCTCAGCTTTTCATATGATATAGGTTGTGCAGATAGCATGAAGTTTAAAATATCGCTAAGAGTGCTGATTTAAACGCTTGGTGTTAGACTTGTGTTTTGTTTAGGTACAAATCTCTCTATCTCTCTCTATCGATATATCTGTAATGTTCTGTTCTATGAACATATAATTGT
>NW_011368023.1:2780-7352 GCF_000735185.1 Notothenia coriiceps | reverse complement strand
ATCTGTATAATTTCCCCGCAACGAGGCTCCCCCTTTGACAATCCAATAGCGCTGAGAGTGCGGAAAACTGAAATTAATTCACTAGCACAACAGACAACAGGAGGGTTAACGGAAGAACGACTCCTTTAAAAGTAATGTAAAGACTCTGTAACATCTCAGGGAATTTAATCAAGTGAAAAAACCTGAGTGCAGGAAAACACAGGATTTAAACTCAAAGCTGTTAAATCTGTTAATTGAATGTCTGTTCAGCCAATTAAATTCATGAAATGCGGTTTAAAGAAAGTTCCATTATTGCCACCAAAACAACTCTAATGAACACCTAATTGCTCTGAACAACAGGCTTGTTGCCCAGTGGCTTAGGACGACTATTGAAACATAAAAATACATTCTCCACATATAAATAGTCTGCGTTGCATTTAAGGAGGCAGATTATACTTGGAAAAATAACACAACTACATCCCAGTTTTTTTTAGCCAGCATGAATAAATGCAGAGCTGATGAGAGCTCTTTATGAGGAAATGATCTGCTTTTAGGGAGCCTCTGGTGCTGCAGAGCCTTTCTGTTCCCACCGCCTGCTGTGTTGCTCGGCTGGTTTTCCGCGTCCTTAAACCGAGAACCGCCCAAACCAGTCTTTAAAAGCTGTCACACCCATTATGGGTTATAAACCTGTTCTCTCTGTGAATGACAAGCCGGTGTTTATAGCACCCAACCCTCCCTGTGGGCCTAGTGTTTTAGAAGTCTGCTGTACACATGTAGATTACGCTGAAACCCTTCACCTCCTTTTCCCACTCCGTCTTCCTTCCTACATTTTTTCCACCACCAGATATCCTGCTTGCCTCTTTATGAAGGCCGCAGTGGAGCAGTTTGCTCTCAGAATCAGAAACAGGTTTATTACCAGGCAGGTTGACACGCAGGGACGTGCACAGGTACGGGCTAATGTTGCCCGGGCAACGGCCCGTTTCCCCTTTTTGGCTAACCTGCCCATCTGGAGAGAGTTCTTTCTCTTCTTCTGTTCTGGTCGAATCAACATGATAAGCCCACAATTAGTTTAGTGTCTCGCTGCAGGAAACACACCAGCTTCATTCTTCCTCTACTACTTATTTTACTTCTTCTTCTTCTTCTTCTTCTTCTTCTTCTTCTTCTTCTTCTTCTTCTTCTTCTTCTTCTTCTTCTTCTTCTTCTTCTTCTTCTTACATGCCCACTAAATGTTGAATGAAGATTCAAGTTTCATGAGTTAGTGAGTTTATTTAAGGTAATTATAGAAGCCCTATTTTATCAGTATGTCTGCAATGGTCAAACTACATTGAATTGTCCCGATTTTTTTTAATAGTTACTAACATTAGATATTTTAATGAGATATGGACTACAAAACAAAAAATGTCCCTGGTTTTCATTTTAAAAATCAAGTCACCGAATGCAAGTAGTTCCCTTAGCTTATTTTGTTATGAGATGATGATGTGAATTACTGTTCAATTTAGTTAATGTAATAAACGTTTTGGTCTTATCTTTTTTTTCGGGGGGGAGGCCCTTTTTCCAGTTTAGAGCAATAGCCCCTAAATGTCTGTGCACGTCCCTGTTGACACGTACGAGGAATTTGACTTGATGTCATGGTGCATACATAAAAGTAAAACAAAAATAAAAAAACACAGATAGAGAACTATTTTAGGAAAACTATAATAACATATAAAGTCAAATATAGCAGTATTTACATATGGGCTAGGTCCAATAGAATGGAATAAAATTCAGTGCTCCCTTCCAGTGTTTTGCCTCTTGAGCGAGCTCAGGGGAGGTCTCAGACACTTCCAGCTTCTCGACTTTAACCCGAGGCAGAGCGAGGAACTGGTGGGTTGTGGGGGGGGGGACTCGTTCTGTATCCAGCTGTCTCCCTGTGTCTCTGCTGCTGCTGCTGCTGCTGCTTCACACCAGCTGCAGACAGACGTCAGGCGAGGCTGCTCCAGCTGACACTCCACTACATCAACAATGGGCTCTTATGTGCTTCGACCTCATCTAACACTGCAGACAAAACTGGAAGATGGGGAAGATTATGGGAAGAAAAAGAGCCGGAAGTGTTGAAACCTTCAAACCTTCTCGGGAACTTTTTAGTTTTTTGATAAACAAGCTCTATCTACTGATGTTCTTCGAAGCGTCTTATTAATGTTAAAAGCACAAAAACAAATTCCCATTGTCTTATTGTCATGGTAAAATAAAAAAGGCACTCTCCCGTGAGTTGAGTATCATTAGTGCCTTTCAGCCTCTTTGCTTTGGTTTTACGCCCCAAAACCTTTAGGTTCCACTGTTGTGCCTTTACGAAAATGAACTGTTACTATAGGACACTATAAGAGTTGTATAGTGTCCTATAGTAAGTTTGTAGTGTTATAGTATTTTTGCTATCATATTACTATAGTTTTTTTCTGTAGTGCCATTTTATTAGCTATAGTAGCCCTATAATATTTAAATAGTAATACTATGTATCTAGATCTTTGTAGTATTCCTATATTATTTTAAATAGTATAACTATA
The DNA here is from genome assembly GCF_000735185.1 of Notothenia coriiceps. Classification (NCBI taxonomy): domain Eukaryota; kingdom Metazoa; phylum Chordata; class Actinopteri; order Perciformes; family Nototheniidae; genus Notothenia; species Notothenia coriiceps. Next base: position 4,833 of record NW_011368023.1, on the reverse strand, counting down.
GTGTAATATTTAGTGTTTCTGTAGTTGTTTTTTGAACACACTATAGAACACTCCTATAGTAATAGTATGCTATTGTCATAATGAATGCATATTATTACTATTTATAGTGTTTGTAAAAGTATTACACTCCTAGAATGAATGTCATTTTTTTCAACACACTGCTGTGTCAAAGGCAATTCAACACATTCAGTGTCATTTCTGAACTACATAGAAAAAATAAAAATGCACATAGTCAACACATTAGTGTATCCACTGTCCTGCCCAATCACGGTTGAGTTATTTCAAATGTATCATGTTTCAACTGTCCAACTGTCCATCAAAGTCCCAACTGCCATTTCACCTCTGGCTGCTGTGGAGGATGGATGTCATTTCTAATGAAACCCTGTTTTTAGAAATAGCAAGAAGCTGTTTTTGGTAAAAAAAATAAAACTCATTATAAACCAACTGTAAACTGCGTGACCAGCAGACAGACAGAGTTAACAACGTGCTAGGAAACATAGCGTAGCATTGGGCTAACCAGCCACATATTTCCCTTGGTATTTGGGCTCCTCAGAGCTTAAGGAGAGTGAATATTGTCGTAAAATTCATTCATTCATTCAATAATATGACTATAAATTAACTCTAATATTGTGCTGTGACTTTTTGATGTGTAAATAGGCAACTGCTGCCTAACAATTCAACCATTACAACCTCATACGATTATGTTGTATGACGCTTGTTCCGCCCCAAAATGCTGCTTTAAATCACATTTATTTTATCAAGTAGCTACACAGTGACTTGTGTTTCGACATTAGCATGTGGGGCTTTTTTGGTGATTGCAGTCAGGTTTTTTGCATCTTTGCAGGACAGTAGTCCTTGTCTCTGCCCGAGACTTGAACATCTTGCGAGAGTTTGTCAAATCTAGGATAAACATCTAGCAAAAGTAAGCTTTTAAAATTGGATCGTTTTGGTGTCAGTACCGAAACGTACATTAGTGAATCTAGTATCACAAAACAACACCCATTAAGTAGCAGATGGATGTCAGACATGTCACCGCTGCCATATGGCTCAGACAAGCTCAGATTAAATTGACTTTGTTGTGCCCCGGCTTCCCCTGGATCAGCACACTTACCTTGATCCATTCCAGGGGGTAATGGCTTTGACACGTTGTGGAGAGGGAACAGTGGGATTAGCTGCGTGGTCACATGGGCTAATAATACAGACACCCTTCTGTAGAGGAGGCAGTGAAAGCAGGGTGTACGGTCAGATTGAAGAGCTCATAAGGATGCGGCAGCCTGCAGAGGTCACAGGGGGCATCGGTCACGTGATCAGCTGGGTCCAAGCAGTCAAACTATTTTAACAGACTGACAGGCTCTCTGAGTTATGAGGCTTGCTAACTAGCTTGGCCAAACCAAAGCCTCACGGGCATGCTGAGGAATGGAGGGGTCAACCTGAGTGTGCATTACCAAAAACATTTAGGCTACCAGTGGCTGCCTGAATCTTCTTCAAGAAACTGGTACTGGCCTACGTGCTGTGAATGGATCAGGCACTACATACGGGACATGGATGCACTTTGCTCCAAAGCGGCTAATCGGCTAGCTAGCAGTGGGACTCAGCTACCCATCAATAAAAACATGCGCTGTCTTGCAAAATGGTGGAACCAGATCTACATTGATTTTGGAACTGCAGAAAGTCTACACATATCCTTTACAGACTGAACACCGACCTATTTCAAGTGCAACATGGCCATCAAAAGCTAATAAAACATCAAATGTCTGTATGGAGCACTTTAGCCTTTTTGAAGCTAATGCACTCGCGCTTGAGATTGTTTGGCCTTATTGAAAGCCAATGTACTTGCAGAATTTCTCGCTGTTAATCTTCATGGTTGATTGCACTTTTTGCAAGTCACTAAATGTAACGTAATGCCCCACGCCTATGTGCGGTGGAACCCAAACATGACACAGATGTTGCAAGTGCTAGCAACTAGCGCAGAAACAGTACACAGGCTTGCTTTTGTGTCACTGACTCATACTGCCTCACTGAAAATCACCTTTGAAGCAATTATGATGTTTCA
>NW_011368023.1:1934-2140 GCF_000735185.1 Notothenia coriiceps | reverse complement strand
CCCGATATCAATGAATAAATGAAATGCTTTGACGATAAATATATACAAAGATTTCATCTGTGGAAGCCGTGGCGCTGTAAAAAGCAAGTCCAATTATCTGCCTCGGCCCGCGGCAGATAATTGGATGGCCTACCTGCCTGTCAGCCTTCCATCTGTGCACAAACTTATCTCGTGCCCTCATTGGTCATGTGCGCGTTCGTGAGTGT
>NW_011368023.1:0-1918 GCF_000735185.1 Notothenia coriiceps | reverse complement strand
GAATGCTCTTAACATCCCGATAGCAATGAATAAATGAAATGCTTTGACGATAAATATATACAAAGATTTCATCTGTGGAAGCCGTGGCGCTGTAAAAAGCAAGTCCAATTATCTGCCTCGGCCCGCGGCAGATAATTGGATGGCCTACCTGCCTGTCAGCCTTCCATCTGTGCACAAACTTATCTCGTGCCCTCATTGGTCATGTGCGCGTTCGTGAGTGTTGGAGGAGGGGCGGCAGATTTTTTTCGGTTGTGTACTTTCAAATTCTAGCGCACTCCAGCTGGTTTCTCCATTCTTACCTACCCTACCTGGCTTTAAGTATATTAATAAGTGTAAAGTTTGCACACCGCTATAACAAACAGTGGAGCAGCTGAACATATACTGTCAATCCCATTTTCCTTACTGCTCCTAAACTTCAACTTTTCAATGCGCTAACCACCTCTTCCGGCTAGAAAGAATTAAGTAAGACAACCTTCATCAGAGAGCACTTATGTCAGATTGAAACATTTAACTAGTATGGAGAAAGTCTAGGAACAACACAAAATGTGTAATAATTGTGTCAGTGCAGGGAACTGTTTTGAGCAACAGCTAAATATTGCAACAAGTGGACATCAGGTCTGAATTAACACTGGCACTTTTAAAACCAGATTCAGTCTTTGAAGTTCTTTCCAATCCCCATCATTCTTATCTTCATGTTTCCCCCAAATCCTTACACACTGCCACGTTACATATAACACAGTTCCACATGGATTCTCCTTATCTGCACTCAATTTCAAAAGGAATCCTATTTATGTTTTTGTCTGAAGTTGCTGACCCAGCGAGTTGAAGCTAGGTTTGGAGGTGAATGACTGCAGATGAGTCTGTGCAGCACTCAGCTCTCCACACTATAATCTACTGCAGGCCATTGATTAGCATGAGGGTAAGTGGAGAGAAAGGCAGAGTTAGCCAATCCATCAGCCAGAGGGGCATTGTCAAAGATTAAACAGAGCAGTCAGAGGTGCGGCAGGAATACTGATGGTCAGGGTTAAGACCTCACACTCCTTTGAAGTCTTCATTTCTTATATTGACTCAGTGTTTGTAGAAGTATTTACTTCATAGCTCAAGACAAAGGTTTCTTTTCTGAACTGCATGAACATGAAGTTGGAAAGGTTTAGTACAGTGAAGTACATATATCATACTTGTATACAAATGTGAGTTGAGCAGTCCCATTTCAGATAGATATTACATAGAAAACATATGAAACACTTTTAAAATACAATGCATTGTACAAAAAATGTATTTGCCAGACAGTATAAGTTTGATTTTAAAAGATGAATCAGGAAGGAAACTCCATCAGGAGGGAACTTTGGGGTTGTAGCCTTTGTAGTCCATTTCCATGCACATAAAACCTATATAACACACTACAGGGAAGGGAGAACTCAAAAAGCATTATAGGGCCTCTTTAAATGGGACGTTTTACAAATCACACAGTTCAATGATCAATCCAAACAAATATTAAAATGAGTTCTGCTTGAGTCATAATATATTGCAGTGGATTGCACATATACTCCCATTTGATGTATACACTCACAGTAGACATGTTTCTGCATTGAGACTTTTCACATTTGGTACTTCAAGTACATTTTCCTCATGATACTACTTACACATGTTCACATTTTCAAGGCAGGACAAGTATTTATTTACATGGTAATATATCTTTTTTTTTTTATTATCTGAATACTTGCTCCAAAACTTCAACACTTTAGCCTTCCAAATACCCTAAAGAGTCTGCACCCTTTTAGTCTTTGTCACAGAACGACACGTTGATTTCACAACCTCATTAAACTGAGTTCTGACGTCTTCAGAGTCTGCAGCTGTGCACAGGAACACATTGCATAGCAGAGGAGTGAAGTGCATGAAGTAAAAGTGCCCCGACAAG
>NW_011368022.1:0-2121 GCF_000735185.1 Notothenia coriiceps | reverse complement strand
ACGCACCTGGGCCCAGAGCCAGCCAGGGGCCCAATGGCATTGACCAGTTCACACAGTCTTCAAAGTAACCAAGCAACCTAAATAAATTTGTAATTTGTCTGTCCAATGACCTTGCTCCCTTTCATGTCATGTGATACCTTGCGTGACGAGCGAACCATTTAATCAACCTGTACTGTACTGTAGCTAGCAGCAGCAAGTTCGGCAGCATTATAAAAAATGTAATAGCTTGCATTTATAATGTCCAGCAAACCAAAGCACAAGAACAGCACTCAAAAGAGAAAGGACAAGAGAGTGTATGTCCGTGCGTGTGTGAACGCATCAGCGTGCGATGGGGGCCCCAAAACAATATTTGCACCGGGGCCAATCACAACCTTGTTACGCCACTGCTGCTGGGGTAGGTGAGTACAAATACAAATCTTTGTGCTAATTCATGCATAGCGCTGAAGGAGCCCCTGCAGCAAGTTATTGGAATTAGCTGCTTCAATTTCTGCTTCAAAGTCAGTGGCTTATTACAATTAGCTAAAAATGGTCACTTTCCTCTAGTGTCTTTGACTGAACTGCATGTAGACGAAGACAGTGATGTGCAATGTGATGTCATCTTGTGTCAGTTAAATCCACAGAGGAGTGTTTTCTTACCTGTGTGCGTCCTTTGGTGAGCCTTCAGATGGGAGCTCTTTGTGTAAACTTTGGAGCAGCCTGAAAATAAATCACAGAGAGAGTTAGATGGATGAGCCCGGCTGACTGCGGAAAATGTGCTCACCTGACGCTAAGTTTAACCTGGCCATAAAGATGTTAACAAGCAGAAAAAGTGCTGTCTTTTGAGTTGTTTTTCACCTGTGACACAGTGGGAATGGTACTTAACACAGGACAATCACATGTTTAGAAATCTTTGGTAAGCGAACCCAGAAGGACCCTTTCAAACAATTGCCCTCCAGGCTGAATAACCCAGTGGGTTTTACAGAATGTTGGCAACCCAGTTATTGTTTGTTTGATATTATAGAGCGGCATTGCGTTACTGAAAGATTTGCATATGTGTTTTTGCTTTGGCAGTTAAGCTTATTTACACAACAGGGACTTTGGTTGAAAGCAATCCGAACCAACTTGATGAAGTGGTAGTGTTGTGACTTGCTTTCATTCGTTTCGTTTTTTGTGTGAAGTAAGCCTTTAAAAAGTCCAGGAATTCATGCAGGGCTCGTTGAAATAAAAAGGCTGGTTTAGTATCTTCACTTTTAACTTGCAAAAGAAAAGAAAAAGGGGATTCTGATTCCCTAAAACACATCATGTAAATACAAGTATAGTGCCAGATATCTCACATTTGTAGACAACTGGTAGAATGACCTGGTTGCTAATTACATGCTTAGAAAAAAAAAAAAATTTTCTTGCCCCCAAGGGACTCCATAAAATGAATTTATTTATTTGTTTATTCCACACATGGCAGTTATTTAAAAACAAAACATGTACACTTTACAAAACATGTACACTTATACTGTTTTTTTTATAGCGCATGGTGGAAAATAGGGACAATTGTGTTAGAGTGAACATTGTTTTTGGACTAAAACCGACCTTGGAAGTCACAGAAGTGGATCCTCCTCTTCTCCAGCTCCGGGTTGTTCCGCCTGTTGTATTTGGGGCCCGTCAGGACCCCCTGGCCGTGTGTCATCAGCATGGCGTGTGGAGAAAGCCCCGTCACCTTCATCCCTCCCAGGCGCTGCTGGTAGGCCAGGTGGAGCTGCGGTGCTAAACTCAGCAGCTCCGCCTGATTGTCTGGACTCCCCGGCTGAGAGTTGGGGGGGGACGGGGGCAGGCTGTGTGGCGCTGTGTGTGACGGAGAGGCGTGGTAATAACCATGATGCTGCTGTAGCTGGTGCTCGGCCATCATGTAGTTGCCGTTGTTTGTCTGCAATGCGACGTTGCCAAGGTTCTGCATGGTCCTGCCGCTCGCTGAGGCGTGTGTTGACGGGCTGCTGTGGGACAGAGTCATGGTGAGGTCCCCACAGCCGGATAAAGGCATGCTGTAGACCTGCGACTGAGGGGCCGGGGGGCCGATGTGGAGCTCCGTGTCCATATTTTGCTGGTGCTGATGTTGGTGCTGGTGCTGTTGCTGGTGCTGGTGCTGTTGCT
>NW_011368021.1:0-4809 GCF_000735185.1 Notothenia coriiceps | reverse complement strand
GACAACGTGATCTGACGCAGTAAGGAAACAAGTTTGTCAGTATATCTGAAGGCTCCCACACACTGAGTATTTACATGCATGTATAGTGATTGTGAGTTTGTAATAAATATGTACTTTGTAAGGGTTATAAGTTAGTTACTGTTGATAAAAGAGTAAGGTTGTTTGTTACACTTAAATATGTTTTAGTAATGCATTTTAGTGACCTACCATTAATGGCAGAAGGTAAATAGTCAACATGACAGGTTAGAGGGGTCATGAAATACTACTTTTAAGTGAAAGTAAAAAGAAGAGTAGTATTAAATACAGGTTAATACTGTATACAAATGTATTTAAGGTACAACAAGTGTTATTGAATGTGAAATTCAATTCGAAATATGTGTTTATCACATAAAAGAATAACATACAGACAGAGTGAAGGTATGTGAATGGTTATCAAGGAATGTAAGTCGAAACTGAAATGTATAAGATAAGTAATATGTTTATATGATTTTGTGTAATAAAACAACCTCAGAAGTAATCTGGAAGGAAACCGAACACAACGTGTCCTCATTACTTCTGTTTCACCTGCACCATACAGGTATCATCACTGTTACTGTGGTCCTCATATTGGGGACCCGTAACATATATCAAAGGTCTGTCGTACATCTGGTCCAGGTTTTGTTCTGCAGATGGGAGAACACAGATATGCAAAGTGAGCCCCAGTCATTCAATACTAATGAAAGCCACTCAAATAGTATCAGTCTATGTAGCATTTGGAATGCAGCGAAGTGGCTGTTTTGAGACAGTTCTGATGTTATTAGACAAGAGGTGGTCAGTAAATGGGCCATGTTATGCTATTCCTGAAGTGTGTCAGGGTATTTAAAAATATCCCTGTGCTCTACATTGTCCAGGTGGGTCACACTCATTCAGCCATTTGCATAGCCATGGCTCAATACCAACCACACATTTTGTAACTTGGCTCAAGGTAGGGCTGGGCATACAGTATATCAAAAACAAGTTATTAACTAGATATTATTTTGGATTTGGTGACACTGGTGAACCTGGAGAACATTATACTATTATAATGAAATAGCAGGTTTCATCTATTATTTTCCAGAAATATCCTTGAATTCCGTATTCATAAATATAAAGGCTTGTGTGTCATACAATGAAACTTGTGTGTCAGGTAGAGGCCCACTGGTTGTCCATGACTCACACACAATTCTAATTTCCACATTTACATATTCCAGATGGTTATTTAATCTATTTAAAGTGGGAGAGCAGCAGCGATGAATGCTTTGTTTGACTCCTGACTCATTTGAGCAAAAACTAAAAGGGAACTGTCACATTTTGCTAATTCTTTGCCAAACTAGCTATTATCAGTCTCTTGAAACCGGTGGCTCTCAGCCTGCTGCATGTGTGAGCAATATCCTAGTGGGATGGGAGGCGGAGGAGCAGCAGTGGTCTGGTTATTAAACTCAGACCTTTATTTGTTTACTGAAGCAGGTAACCAAACATTTTCATTACAAAGGACAATCTTTTATCACATTCAATATTTTTTCCTGCATAACATTGAAATAAACCTCCTTTATATGCTATGTTTAGTTATTGTCTTTATATAAAAGCTTCAAAAACATTGAGGTTGTTGCAGGTTTTCTTTAAAAAGCCTATGATCCACTCTTGTTTTATTATAAATTATATATTTTGGGAACAGAGGATGAGGAGTTATCGTAATTTATTTTAATAACGTATTCAGTTTTGCCACCGTACCAACTGTTCATCTAAATTACTTTTGATTGGTGAAATAATAAAAAATTGCTTATGTCAAACGTCTTATGTGCGTGATCAAATCTAACAATAACACAGCAAGATCATTTTAGATATTCTTTAGGCAACATTTACACCATTAAGCAACTTCCTAACTCTTTTACTACAATCATGTAAATATGCGTAATGTGAGCAATTTATGCAAGATGCACAAAGAGAAAAATTGTATTTTATTGTTATTTTTATTATTAATTAGGGTTATTTCTTAACTTTTTTATTTTCTGTTGAAGTTTTTGGGCAATTATTATTATTAACTCGTATTAAATGTTTGACATTCAATTGTATTTTTGTTGGACATTTTAAAGCAATTAATGTGTGTCTTCTTTATTATACATTTGTGTTAAAATTCCACTCTGTATATTTATTGTACTGGTGAAATGCGGAGCTGTACAAATGATATTGGGTGTTGCTGAAGCTTAATTCACTGAACAGGATTGTTTTACCAAGGAAGGCCAGGGGGGGTCCATGAAGGTTGCTCCAAGCTTATTGAACTTCTCAGTATTGTGCCCTTAATGGAAAATTAATTAAGAAGATTGACGCTTTCTCTCAACAAAATATGGTGCCGCAGCAACACATATCAATATTTCAAGCTTGCAATTGTGCTACATCTTTCTTTAATTAGGTAAACCAACTGGGGGAATGGAAAAAGGACTGATTAAACAAAGAAAACCTTTCAATCCCCATCTGAATATGAAGTGTTTTCAATAGCTGCCATCTTCAACTAGTAGGGATGGAAAAGCTTCAGCAGAGCCAATTACAGTAAGAGGAGAGAGTGGGCTGTAGAGGCTGAACAAATGATTCCATTTGGTTCCATTAGTAAACCACTTTCACCCTTAACCTGGCTTGTATTTGTCCCCCTCATCATGTTGTTGTGTGTAGACAGCAAACAGAGACATCCATTGCCAAAATCAAAATGAATCCTCGATTTGCTGGCAAGGAAAGCGGAGAAACCTGGAACATGAACGCACCCAAAGAAATGTGTTCATCAACTTATTGTCCATTTATATTGCTCTTGCATATTTTGATGTTTTTCTTTATGTCCTTAGGGGTATTTGAAGAAATACACAAAGCAGGCACAGCATCGAGGCAGTGCACTGTATATTAAAATTAGATAAAAGCAGCCTACAGTAGTTCAGCCAATAGAAGTGTCTGACCTTGCAGATTTGCGGTTATTTACGTTCATCTCCATAAATGCAGTATGGAGAGATGTTTAGAGCAGAGGGCATGACTGTATGTGAAAAGCATACAATTCATTGCCCTATCTTTGGTCTGGGCAGCAATGCATTTCTTTTTGACTGTTATCAAGATCATCATCCCAATTTACTCTACAAGATCACAGACAATCACTGTGATTGTTCACTGATTACAACGATATGATTGGAAGACAATCAGAATTGCAATTTTTTAAAGGATCAACCTCTGACACATACGTGAGGCCAATGTTAAAAATGATTGCACTTTTTAAATGGAAATGACGGATTATATAATGAAGAATATCAATGTATTACCTCAGTAAACATTTATGGTCTCAATAGGGAGTTTACAGTCTTCTTCAATACAGCATGCGGATGATTTTGTGAATTTTTCTTACATTCCCAATTCATTTGATGATAAGTACAGCATGCTTGTGACTGATTATGTTACACATTTGCATTGGGTGGACTTGAATTTTCTTTAAAATACATGTGGAACAGAAAGACTACAAAGAAAATGTACGGCTGTGCATGGCTAATCTACACCTGATACACATACTGCAAAGTAATCTAATACCAGCTAATCAAAAGGAATAATATAGATGAAGTCTTTTATAGCCTTGAGCGCTCCTGCAGAGATGGTCAAACTTTAAACATTTACAGTCCTGTTCATGCTGAGGCGGTGTGCATACATTAGACGCTTTGATGGGTCTGTGTGAGCTGGGACTCTGTGGGATGCAATTTGCATCTTTGATTTCAGAGCAAGAAGGATCATAGACTTCCACACTGCAGAGGCTATAAACATCTTTATCTCCACTGTTCCCAGGATAACAAAAAGAAAATCGAAACTCATTAGAGAAGAAATGTCAGGAAGAATTGTGTGTCTAATTGAAAGTAGGGCTGGGCGATATTGTCTCTAAATGATATCGCGATATTTACTGACTATATCGCGATATACGATATATATCGCGATATTCTGAAATGTCCTCTAAAACACATACATTTTTTTTAATTTAACCCCTTGATGTTTACAGTCACGCCAGTATGATGATTCTAGTAGTCCCTGCAACATATGTCTGCATTAAACCATTGTTATTTATACTGACTTCATTAGTGGTTTCTATTAAAACGATTTTAACCAAGAAACAAAAAATATATACTTAGAAAAAAGGGAATGTAAAATAATGAGACAAATGTACGGTAAATCATAAAGTTGAGTTAAACTAAATAGTATTTATTCAATACATATTAAAATAAATGTAGGCCTACATACATACTGTTGCCTATTTCTATGGGCAAAAACAGAGCTCAATGAAAAAGCGCAGAAACCCTTATACATATCAAAACATATTGAAAGTGCAATAATTAAATAATAAATTAAGTGCGCTCTTTGTGCATGTCACTGGATATTTTAATGTAACATAAATAAAAGGACTTTTTAGACATTTTAAATCAAAGTGCATCTTTTCTTTTAAATCAACAAACCAGTGGATGATGTCAAACTGGTTTGGTCAAAAACTATATTCAAAAATATAGCTGTATTTTGTGCAAGATTGTTTCATGTCTGCAGTCGGTACTAACTGCTTATCTACAGGTTTTGTGCCAAAAACACAAGTCGATCAACTGTGTCGGGTTTGAGAGATGCTCGATGGCATGTAACTATATTCCCACAGGTACTGAATAATCGTTCCGATGGAGAACTGGTGGCGGGCATACACAGATACTTTTTTTGCCACTTTTTTCAAGTTTGGGAACATTTCCTCATGGGTCTTCCGCCACTGCAGGGGATCTGATTCACTGTCAGCATCAG